>NC_137815.1:49511319-49533819 GCF_963921795.1 Nannobrachium achirus
CTGCTTTCAAATTCTGTACCACCATTATCAGGCCTTAGCCACTCAACCATTAATGTGCACTGATCTGTTAGATTGGTGATTAGCCTTGTGTGTGTGTGTGTGTGTGTGTGTTAACTCAGTGGTTCTCAACCTTTTCAGGCCGTGACCCCCAAAATAATCATATTTCAACTGGGGACCCCCTCACCCTACGAGCACTAGGAGTTGAGGCATTACATTTTGTACAACACGGTTCTATTGTGAAAATAGCAGATCTACATGCTCACGCGAGGCGTTGTGAGCATGTAGATCTGCTATTTTCACAATTTTTGCCTCTCATATTTGACAATTTGGCCAATGTTTAATTTAATTTGAGGTATTAAAAAGTCCTTACATTTTCACTTTAGAAATTATGTTGGTTTGTTTACTGTTGAGTGAGAAAACAATGTTGCACATTAAGTTAATCGTCTGGGGAACCCCCAAAATAATTTGGCGACCCCCCTGGGGGTCCCGACCCGCAGGTTGAGAACCACTGTGTTAACTTGAGTCAGTGGGCCAGTCAGTAAATTACCATATTGTTCAAACTCAGGGGGTTAGTATTCTCTGCATCTTACTGGGGTCATCTTAATGCTCTTCTACTTCCGCTATGCTATTTTTGCTGCTCCCTCGGAGCCACCTACTGTACCAGCAAGTGCCAACCAGCTACTGTGAGGCTTATAGTCTCCCCCTTGTAGGATTCTATGCGGGTTCAAACTCCTTCTGATAGATATCCACATTACGATGCTGTAACCCGTTTTTGTGAATTGAACTATGCCCAGTTCCTTTTCTTTTTTTTGTGGCGTTGACTTCCTTGTTCCCTTCAGGCAGTGATACAGCAACTCCCAGATAAACAGCCTTCTGTGTCCTCAACAAATGCCAGAGATTCAATTTAGACTTTTAAAGATGCACTCAAGACATCCTTTTTGCCGGTGTTATTTCTCAAGATTCAATATTCCAAGATTTTAATCATCATAGGCTCATACTGTATGCAGTCACTATCTCGCTGCATGCTGGTGGTTCAGTTAATTTAGTATTTGTTATTGTATAGCTGTATCTATCTATCTATCTATCTATCTATCTATCTATCTATCTATCTATCTATCTATCTATCTATCTATTAAATTGCATTAATGTACATTCAATTACATCACATGTACATTAAGGAAATGCGAAGCCAACATTAATAAGGAAATCAAAATGCATTCATACATTCACATTTCAAAGCCAGCGTAACATACATTTAGGTGGAAAAGAATTAATGAAAAAGGAGAATATACAACTTAGATAAAGCGGACGACAATATTGAAAACAAACAACTTCTAACAGTCTGTCATCTACATACCAATAGAAGCATCTGCAAATTATTTATTATTTATATTTAAAGAATTATTTATGTTAGATATTATATTATTAGATGCATGTTAATTGGTAAATTATTCCAATTTGTTAACGGCTTTAGATCTTTTTTTGTTTGCTTGTTTGTTTCATGAAAATGTGCCTAAAATAGGGATGCCAGGGTTAATGTTGTAACTGAAAAATGTGTCCATGCTTGAGGAAATCCTTAGCTCAATGATTAGCAGTGAGAGTAAACAGTAGTAGGCATGATATAGCACAAAGATGGGAACCTAATCACGACGTCATGGCCGTGCATCTGATTCATAAGCTGAGCTGCATGCGTGTCACATCCCTTCATTCTGCAGTCTTTTCTCTTTCATGTCCTTTCCCCGCCGCATTAAATAAAGAGGACGTGCCATGAAAGAACGCTAAATCCCCAAAACATAGGCGAGAGAGCTCGGAAATTACCCAAACGAGTGAAAACGGCCCAGAGTGTCGCTCCGAGTTGTGTGCGAATTGTGCGGCATGCCTGGAAATGGAAGCCTTTCATGGTGGCTGGTGCTGTGGTGCAGCCATGTGCAGCTAGATAATTCAGCATGCGAGCTCAATTCAAAGTGCCTGTGGACACAGGGAGCTTGCTCATTAGCAGTGCTACTGTAGCTACCAGAGTCTCGCCGCCACACACTCCTGCTGCTTGTGTCTGCCAGCCACTGCCTCGCTTTTAGCTACACATGCTCTGCGGTTTATACGGGCGGAGAAGATTGGGATAGGGTTACTGCATCCGCGTGCGTGTGTGTGTGTGTGTGTGTGTGCGCGTGCGTGCGTGCGCGCGCGTGTGTGTCTGAGTGAGCATGCATGCTCGCGTGTACGTGCATATACACACATGCATGCACCAGGTACAGTACAGTACAGTATGTGTGCATGCATGGATTGTGCTACATATCGTAGTTGTCGGGTGAAAACCTTGTATGTCCAAAACCGCTCGTTTTGTATTTATCATTTTAAAAATGTTCTAAACGAGTGAAAAGAGCCGTGCGAGGCGTTGTGTGCTTGTAGATCTGCTATTTTCACTAGTTTTGTGCGACTGTCTTGTATGATGAAGCAGGCGGGCTTTGCTTTACGAAAAAACGTTCACATTTGAAACTTGGAGATACAAGGTTTCTGCCCGAGAGTGACGATATGGGTTTAAGATGGCACCGGGGATTCTGTGTGCGTGTGCACGTGCGTGTGCGTGTGCGTGTGCACGTGCGTGCATATAGGTGATCATGTGCGTGTGCTTGGCCCCATGCTGGCGTGTATTTGGAAATGAGAGACAAGGTGTGTCAGCGACGTGCCGCCGCGTGTCTGAATGAGTGGCACACCAATGAAAACATGTCAGCAGACGGAAGGAAGGAATATTAAATGGGTTTAGGCTGCGGGAGCGTGTTATTATGCTGATAGCGGAGCTGAGTGAACGAAGAAGGGAGGAAAAATGCATTCTCTCTCCCTGTAGCACACAGCAATAATAAACAAACGGCTGTAACAGGATGTTTCAGCCTAACGTTGCGGAGGCGCCCGCCACAAAACGTCTCGTTGTCTCGTCGGCGGCCTCCGGTCCCTCGTCTCACTCCTGCTTTCTTTTCTGCTTTTCTCATTTGCTTGTTTTTTCTTTCTCTTCAACGCACACCTCTCCGTCGCTCTCCTCTACTTCTTGCTCTTTTAGTCTCCCCCCACCCATTTCTCCCTCTCTCTCTCTCTCTCTCACTCAGAACCCCCTCTCTCTGTTTCTTAGTCTCTCTTTCTCTCTCTCTCTCTCTCTCTCTCTCTCTCTCTCTCTCTCTCTCTCTCTCTCTCTCTCTCTCTCCCCTCTCAGTTCAGCCTACGTTCCATTAAACCTTCAAAGATAACTGATGACTGTCAGCCGCTGCTCTCTGGTTATATATTTATTTATTTCCCCCCCTTATATTTATGATTGGCCTTCCCCTCCAGATGGGGGGAGGGGAGGGGGTGCCGCTGTTAACATAATGTTACATTTCCCAGTGGCTGTCCTCTGTGACACTAAAAACACAGTCATTCTTTAAAAAGCCCAATGCTACCTAGAGGGCAAATAGATGCTGCTGCTGTCCCACTTTGCGGGCCCACTCCATACCATTTTTTAATAATGTGTTTGCAGATACCCTCTTTGTTTTTGTTTTTCTGGGGAAGGGAGGGCGAAGCACAAAAAAGAAAAAAGAAATGCAATATTTTTTACCACCTCCTGCTTTTATGAAAAAGTAACACTCGTGAAATTGAAAAAGCTACAGCTGACTCGCAGGCCCATTTCTCACATAATGCATTTCAATTGGGTTTTTAAGATAGATTGTGAGAGGTTGCCCGCACACTCTAAACATATCTCATAACCCAGATTGTACCCCCACCCCCCACCCCCCAACCCCCAGTCTCAAACCTGTTTGGCAAAGCCATCGCAGAGTGCGAGATGAGCGATGGCGTACGGTACACTTTGTGCCAGCGAGCGGCCGAGCGCTGACGTAGTGTGTCCATCCTTTGATGGACGGCGCCCTCGCTAGAGATGAAAAAGCGAGCAAAGAATACCAAACCCTTCCCTCGCGTTTGTTTCCACGAGACACCACACATCAAAACGTCTGTTGTTGATTTCTGCGCCGACATCCACTTCACAGAGTCTTTCTGGTTCCCGCACACAGCCTTCTGTAGTAGCATGCTAAGACACCCTCCCTCTCCACCTTCCCTGGGATGCAGAGGATCACAGACCACGCGTCCTAAGTCTCGGGGAGCGCCTGGGGATGGAGCACAGCTGCAGTGCCACCCCTGCCACCCTGACTCTTTAGATGTTCTTCCTGAGGCGGTGGCACTCTCCCACGGGACACTTGAAGGTGGATTGGAGAGAACAGAGCCGCAGACTTCAGAATGCAGCACACGTGGTTTTTAACAAAGTGGCTCTCTGGCTGCAGTAGGGATGAATTAATCGGTGTAAACAGGAAATGTTTGAGGTGTGGAACGGGCTGGAATTCAGCACCACAGCATATCACACTGGTCCCCCAACATACTGTATAATAAATACTGTATACATACAGTATTTTTATAGGCTTTTCTTGCCTGTGTGTAGAGAGATAGGAAACCGTATTTAAAACCACATGAACCCTATATACCGGTATCATCCCTATTCTGGGACAAACATTTGGCAAGAAACATTGGTATAGAGAGCAAAAAAATCACACCCGTGTGAAGTGAGCGGTGCTCACTTCTAATACTGATATCCTGTGACGTCATGTCATGTGTAGTTAGTATGACCCCATGGGAAAACCCTTGGAAAACCTACATCAAACCTACGTCATCCAATGGGAAAACCCTTGGAAAAACACATGGTGAAAAACACATGGTGAAAAACACGAATCCACACGAATTGAGCTAGGCCGCTCAAAAAGGAGGTGGCCTAGCATAGACCCCTGGGGGGCTCCAGACAACAAAGTAAGTGTTTAACCCATTTAGGATGGGAACCCCTTTTGGGGTTCTTGTTGCTAAGTACAGAAGTGGTTCCCAAACTTTTCAGGTCGAGACTCAAAAGAGAAATTAGACATTTGCCCTGGACCCAAACTAGTGAAAACAGCAGATCTAGAAGCTCACAGCGTAACGCTTCGCGTCTCGTTGTGAGCTTGTAGATCGACTATTTTCACTACTTCTTAAATATTTGTTTTCTAATCTATGGAATTTCCTAGATTTTTCTTTTATTCATTTATGAAAAAGTTTTTTTCTTATTTCCACACAACAACTCTAAGGTATATTAATGACATAGTTCAATGTTGAAAATTGTGGTAAAACAGTAAAATCTTATGCTCCATTAATATTTACCGGGCCTCTGTCAGCCGAGGGCCCTTTGAATTTCCAGCCTGGAGAGGAGAACATGACATGTTACATCTCTGCAAACCACAGATATGTCTGACGTTTCTGAACACTAAAATACATATCAACATTTCCAGACGTGGACCATGATGTCGACTCAGTCCTCGATCCTATGTGCAATTTCAAAATAACTGATTCCCACCCTATCAGTATGCCACTTGGGTGGCGCTGACTGGTCGCCGCGGCCATCTCTGTGCTCGGTGTGGGCTCGGTCCGGCTCTGCTGGTGCCTCGCTCAGTGGCGTCAGTTCAGAAAAAGCTAAGGTATGGCAACATGACTGGTGTCTTGCACGCGCGCCTTTGCGCGCGTGAAAGACACCAGTCATGGTGCCATACCTTAGCAACAGGCATGATACATTTATTTTAAGAAGTACATTCTATTTCCCCCCCGTTTCTATGGTTTCTTGGGCTGGATATGGCAGCCTGGAATGGTTGTTCAAGTGCAGCTAAACTTGGCATGTTAGTAAATGTGCCACAATACCTTGTTAAAGTGACCATTTTGTAAAATTTTGCGTTTGTTGTTATTTTACTGTAATTTAACAACATAATAACCAGCACAGATAGACAAAGAGACATTCATAGATTTATATTTAAAAGTCAATTTTATTTCCCCCCCTGGACCCAGGGTATGACAGCTGCATACCCCTGCCATACCCAATTGACGCCCCTGGCCTCGCTCGGGCGCACCTCACCTGCTGGTGGCGTGCCTTGAAACGTCAAGATTCAGATGCACAAACGCAAAATGCCAAGATTACCCAATATCTCCGTAAATTGGGTTGGAATCTCCCTCACTTGTCACCCTTATACCGGTGCCAGTGGAACATGGACGGTGCCATGGGAATGGCAATGAGATGAGACCTCAGAAAACAGCCTGGAGAAATCCGGAGCAGTGATGTGGACCTGCAGGGGTAAACCATTTCTCTGAATAATGGTGGGACGGGAGCAGATAGAGGTGATCATACATATCCCTAAATGTACCTTAACTCTCAAATACCTGGAACGCGCCCGAGTCGCGTTAGATTTTAACCACTTTAACCATTATTTTATGCTTTAACTTTAGAAAAATAGCAGATATACAAGCTCACAGCGTGGCACCGAGTGCCGCGCTGCGGGCTTGTAGATCTGCTATTTTTGAAAAATCGTGAAAATTAGTGCAAGTCTTTGAATATCTTTGACCCGATCTCTGACCCGACTTCTAAATCCTTCCTCTAAATCATGCTGTTCTCAAACCTTTTCATGTCAAGGACCCCCAAAATTACAGGTATTTGGCCGCGGACCCCCATCTGAAAATATGTTGTTCCAGGGACCCCCCAGAAGTAAATATTTAGTTACAAATGTTCGCTTTTAAGTAGATATATTCAAAGACTTGCAAAAAAAAAATCATGATTTTTCAAAAATAGCAGATCTACAAGCTCGCAGCGTGGCACTCGGTGCCGCGCTGTGAGCTTGTATATCTGCTATTTTTCAATAGTTAAAGCAGTCAATAAGCCTAAATGGGTTAATGTCCTTGGTGAGATTAGCATAGTTGACATATTTTCATCTGGCTTCAGTTTCATGCAGATGTGGGTCTGTGACATTTATCATTCTCACTATCTCGTATCCCCGTGGCTGCTGTTTGAAAGTGGACACGGGCGCTGTATCACTGATGCACTAGCACATCTTCAGCATTACTCAGAATGTTGGCGAGACTACTGGCCGCGTTTGATTTAAACATCCATGCTCTGGTGTATGATACATTCCACCCTGCTTCCTCCTGTGACTCACTCTGCAGTCTCTTCTGTCTGTAACACTTTTGCTGTGTAGGCCAGGGGTCTTCAACGTTTTCAGGCGATCGAAGGACCCCTTTGTGGAGAGAGAGATGGAGCAGGGACCCCCACCTCTTCATAGATTCCTTATAGTTTAATCGTTTGACAGTGCAATCATCAGGCGAGGCGTTGTGAGCTTGGAGATCTGCTATTTTTGGCTAAAGTTCTCAGAATATGGACAAGTGGTTCAAGTGGTTAATATAAAAAACGAGAAAAAAAGGTTTCTATCACACAAAGATTTGGAGGCCCCCCTGTAGTAACTCTGACGACCCCCCTAGGGGTCCCGGACCCCCTGTTGAAGACCCTTGGTGTAGGCTATTGTTTGCACAGTGAAATCCTCCCTTTTGCTACAGAGAGTTACATGAAAAATAGGAAACAAAAAATTAAGGGGCCATAAAAATGTGTCCTCGACCCACAAATGGGTCCCGACCCAGTGTTTAGGAACCAGTGCTTTATACAATACATTCCATCATCAGTTCCCATGTTCTTATCAAGCAAATGTCTTATTGATTTATAACCGGCACATCACAACTTTGAGCTGACCATCTGCAAATACCAGCACACAAAGCCTTCTCTCCCTCTCTGCATGTTTACTTTAGTGGGTCTTCCACATGTACACTAAAGCAAGCCAACGAATGAAGACAGGGAAAATATTGAAAAATGGCTTCACCAAGATCCTGTCTGTAGATCCATTTTCCCCCCTATCCATTCCTCCCCTCATGTTGATAATTGAATAAAGTGTAGAGATGACTAAAGTGGCCGTGTCAGTCAAAGCCAATGCAGCACAAGATGGATGGCACAGACGGAGAGACAATAGCAGTCTTTCTCCAAGAGAAATTCCACCCTAAAACCAAGTTCCGGTATGTTATACCTGCAGGCTTAGAAACAGTTTATTGTTGTTTTATCATTTAACATAAAATGTAAAAAAAAAAAGAAGAAAAAAAAGAAAAAGAAAAAAAAAATCCCCTGGAGCTAGAAACAAGAGAGCTAAGACCGTACTTCACAATATTATTGGACGGGTGGTTGCGGGGTTTAGGAGTGCTGTTCTTTTTTTCTGTGTTGTTTAGTTTTGGACCACGTTATAGGGCTAAGAAATGGTGTTCATTTACATGTTGCCTGGGTTATCCAAGCTGTCAATAAACAACCAGGAAGAAGTGAATTAAAGGTCAGCGGTGTGTTCCTGCAACAGGGCTGCATGCAGCTCCCATCAGGGTACACATCTACCCAGAGGTGTAAAGTAACTAAGTACTTGTACTCAAGTACTGCTCTACTATTACTACTATTTGGAGGTATTTGTACTTTACTTGACTATTTCCCAATTATTCCACTACAATTATTTGAAAAATGTAGTTACTATTACTTTGTAGATTCTGATTATTATCACACATTTATATAACGCCTTTTATCCAAAGAGCTTTACATAGATTGTGCATTACATTCACCCATCCACACACACATTCATACACCGATGGCAGAGTAAACCATGCAAGGCACCACCAACCTGCTCACCGGGAGCAACTAGGGCTTCAGAGTCTTGCTCAAGGACTCCTCGACACTAACTCTGGGGGAGCCTGGGATTGAACTGGGAACCCTCTGTGTTCTAAGACGGCAACTCTACCCCTGAGCCACTGCTGACCATAAAATCCATAGAGCTCATTTGAGATTACAGTGTAGGCTCCTGGCTACTGTATGTAGCCTCTCAGTCTCTCTCTGGTACAACATGTCAACAAAGTGAATATGGTATGTCTTGCTTTCTGTCTTTGACAGAGAGAGAGAGATGAAGAGCACTGATAAAGTTTTCAGATGTTGATATAACTGCTCATAGCGCATGGTGTATATGTATAGTGTACGTGTTCTGTTTTAAGGTGGACTTTCTTTCTCTCTTAACTCCTCTGGTCATCCCCTCCCAAAGAAACCACTTAGGGTATCTATAATAATGATGCATTAAAATGTCAGCTGTATGGGCTGGCTGATTAATCACCTCCACCCGTTAATGTTGAGAGTCTGTCTCCCGCGCTTGCGTTCCCAGATATTAATGCTTCATGGTGTACAGTGCAGTAGATCACTTCTCTGGGTTTGGGTGTGTGTGTGTGTGTGTGTGTGTGTGTGTGTGTGTGTGTGTGTGTGTGTGTGTGTGTGTGTGTGTGTGTGTGTGTGTGCGCGCGTGTGCGTGTGCGTGTGCACTTGCGTGTGTGTGTGTGTGTGTGTGTGTGTGTGTGTGTGTGTGTGTGTGTGTGTGTGTGTGTGTGTGTGTGTGTGTGTGTGCTTGCGCATGTGCGCGACTGCGCGTGCATGCATGTGTTTATTTGCTGTATGTGCACGCATGTGCATTCACGTAATTACAGTAACACGTGTGTGTGTGTGTGTGTGTGTGTGTGTGTGTGTGTGTGTGTGTGTGTGTGTGTGTGTGTGTGTGTGTGTGTGCATGCGCGTGCGCGCGCGCGTGTGCATGTGTGTGTGTGTGTGTGTGTGCGCGCGCGTGTGCATGTGTGAACTCTTGTCCTCTGGAAGTATGGATATCGTATACTATACAATACACATTTGTACAGTATATACATGAGCATACATACAAATGTAAATAAGGTACAGTATGTGTTACTGTTAAGAATACATGGTGTGTGCGCTTGTTCCTGTGCACGTGTCCTATGGACCGTAAACAGTCGGGGAGTGTGGATGAAGAGTGCAAATGAAATTGCCTGATCCCATCAGAATGCAACATGCTGGTAAAAGGTGTAAAGAATGAGAATGGATTGAGAGGCACGTACGTACAGCTTGGAGTTGGTTGTTGTGTGCTGTTGTCCACGGTTGCGTGGGCCCATAAACTAAAGGACAAGGACATGCTGAAAAAGCCTTATTGAAGCACTGGAGCTCTGAAACACCATTATTAACCTGTTTATCATCGCGGCTTTCAAATCAGCCAGTTTGTAATTAGAACAGTGGAGCACAAGCACTATAGCTTCAATCTCTGATGCTTAGTTTATACGTCGTCATGCGACGGTTTCGCTCACTGAAAATAGCTGATCTAATTCCTCCGCTTACCGCAAATAGCCGATCTACAAGCTCACAACTTGTTGCATTGCGACAAGTCGTTTTTCAGCCAGACAACACCAGCAAACGACAAAGTTTAAGCCTTACGCTCTGCCCACCAGCACCGCTAGCGATCACTGAAATGGATCACTCTCAATTGGAAAAGTGCCTTTTATTTCAGCCGGAAAGGCAATACACAATGCAGTGTGTGTCACTCACCAGTGCGTTGGCCACCGTGATTGACATCGCCAGCCTTTATAATCGCTCTCACTGTTCCCTGTGAGGAAGAGGCGCTCGCTGTGTCTCACCGTCTTCCAAGAGGATAAAAGATGTCAGTCATTCACGACTGCAAAGCTCTTGTCTCTTGTCCATTACTCACCATGCTGGAGCAGGCTGCTCAGGTAGGGATGGCAGCTCACTGAGAAAACCATCCCTGGCTCTTTGAAGAGCATTCCTGTATTTTTTATTTCATATCATCGTTGTCGGGTGGAAACCTAATATCTCCCAAGTTTCAAATGTGTACGTTCTTTCGCAAAGTAAAGCCCTGCTTCATCATACAAGGCCGTCGCACAAAAGTAGTGAAAACAGCAGATCTACAAGCACACAACGCCTCACACCGCGAGGCGTTGTGTGCTTGTAAATCGGCTGTTTTCACTACAGTTTGCACTATAGTGCTTGTACATCGGCTGTTTTCACTACAGTTAAATCATTTTTAAAATGATAAATGCAAAACTAACAGTTTTGGACATACAAGGTTTTCACCCGCCAACGACGATATACTGCATCACTTTTTTCCTCACTTTTCTTTAACGTTCATGTTCATGATGAACACACTGGCTTGTAAGTCTTAATAAATCATGTTCTAATTCAGTTTCACAACAAAATAAAACGTCCCCTCTCATTAATACAGAACTGCAAAGTGAAGCAGTGTTGCTGTGGCCTCCTTACAGTTTGGCTTATGGTGGTCACAGGAACACAGGAACACAGGTTTGATTGGCTGTATTGAGCGAGGCCGTGTGCAGTCTGTGCACGTCCTCTGACCGTCGGCTTTTTCTTTGAAGATTGTTTTGGTTCTGTGCAAAGCTGTGTTCTGGGCAGAGCAGACTCAACACCCAAACACTTCACGCACTACTCTAGGAAGGGTGGAGGAAGAAGGAGATGTATTTTTAACGCGAGGACCTTGACCTGGCTATCAGCTATCCTCTGGCATTGATTGTGAGTGAAAGCTAAGTCTCCTGGCCGGCACACGCCCAGGGATAGCGTGTCTGCGTGTGCCACCCTTTTTTCGTCTGATGTGAAGATGTAGTCTGAGCGTTTCAGGCAAAAATCGTGCACTTTATGAAAGAAGAATGAAATTTGGCACACAGTTTGTTGTTGTTTTGCAGGAAAAACATTCCTTTCCAAGAAATGGCCGCCACAAAACTGTGAAAGGAATGTTTTTCGTGCAAAACAAATGCTTGCATTGGATTCAGAATCCCGAAAAACACCTAGTTTGACCCCTCATATGCTACTTAAAGCATATTTATTTTTTGTATTATTTTACTCTAGAGTAAAGTCTATGAGAGCCCAACTTTGATTGGCTCCTACAAGTTTCCCAAGACAAATCTGCGATGCCCCTATAGCCAAACATGTTCCAAATAGCATGTTCTAACTGTGTGCCAAATTTCATGATTCTTTCATAAAGTGCACGATTCCATCAAAATACTGCCCGAAACGTCTGGACTAATGGTAGAGGTATGGAGGTGGACCTCCGCCCACCCCTCCTGTCTGTGTAGCAGCGGGGGTTCCCTCTGTCTTCTCAGAAGTGTTATTGAGAGAGGAAAAACATGGTTGTTTGTTGTACCGCAGGAAGGAAGATGTAGCCAAACAACCTCCCCCCTCGTGCCTGATGGGGAAGAGGGAAGTGTGCAACTCAATCTCTGATCTAATTTTCTTTTCTTCTCTGTTTTTCTCCTTTCTCTCTTGTTGGCACTCCTCACTGCTTGACTGTTATTGCGACCGTAGGTCGCACTTACTACAGAAAGCTCCACCAGGTGTCCGTGCGTCCGTCAGTCAGTCCGTCACACGTCAGACGTCACACTTTTGCCCTGCTCATATCTCCGCAACCGTTGCCCCGATCCATGCCAGATTTTGCACACACACTCCTTACCTGCCAAACTACAACCTCCAAGGACCCCCGGAGTTCCAGGGACCCCCAGGTCCCTGGGGGACCCCCAGGTGTAAAAAAAATACCAAATGTGCAAAAATGACCAAATGACCACCCCCACGGGGCTGCTCACGGGGAATTCCCGGGGACCACCCACTCCTGCTACTCCAGAACGGATGCAAAAGTGGTGGCGCCCCCAGTGGAGGACCCCCTCCACTGCAGCTCACATAAAATGCCCTAACTCGGCCTAGGAGCGTCCGGGAGAGCCGGGGCCGGTACCTATTCGTCCGCCAAGGCAACGCGGAGACCCCACCCCTCATTTCTCACATGGCCCTCTTCTAGCGAGACCTACGGTCGCTTATCTCCCGATTAGGGAGTCTTACTGGTTTGTATAAGTTGTAGCTCTTACATCCTTTTGTTGATAGTGTAGATGTAACACAGTACTCATATATTTGCAATCACACAAGGTGCTGAGAAACGTGAGACAATTCAATGCTCTGACCACATACTGTAACCACAACATTCTAGGTTAGACAGACGTTTTTTACAAAAAGCTGAAATTCATGGAACAATAATAGACCAAATACCAGCACCAGAGTGGACAAATAAAGATTGACTGAGGTGGAAAAGGTTCCAAAGAACAACATCAAATCAAGGGTTTCCCATGATCGTAACCACTATTTATTTAGTTAAATAGGTTCACTTTACTGTATTCCACAGACCACACTAAAACAAAACAAAACAAAACATATATAAACGTATATGTGCACGCACATGGGTGCATGCACATGGGCGCGTGCACATGGGCGCGTGCACATGGGTGCTTTGGCATGTATACCTTTCTTCTGAGCTGGTCGAGCTGTGATGTCAGACAGGTCAGCTACTGTATATCCATATATGGAGTCTGTGAGGTCAGATGTAGAGGTATTGACCAGCTCCATATATGGAGATGAGTTTGATGAGGTCAGTGTCGTGATCTTTATATGGAGATCCAGGTGGTGATAGTCAGCAGTCTATACACTAGTAAGACACCTGAGGGTGGAATGCGACCTCAGGGTGACATGCAACCTCGCCCTAAAGGGCGAGGTCGCGCCAATTCTTGACCATCTGGCCAACCACAGCGTTTCTCTGACGATTCTAGTTGTTGTCATTCTGGGGGGAGTTTGTTCATGTTTTTGTGAGGGTATCAACCCTAGGAGACACGGGGAGAACATGCAAACTCCACACAGAAAGGCCCTATCGCTCACACCCTAGGTTGGGTTGGCGATAGGGCCTTTCTGTGTGGAGTTTGCCTAAACATGGAGATGTGGTACAGAAGGACTCATATATGGGCATAAAAAGTATGTCATGTGACATCACTTCCTGTACAGACAGTCAGACAGACAGCCATTGACTCCGACCTAACAATGGCTACTGTCTATGACGGTAGTTCCATATGACATCTCCATGTTTAGGCCAAACAGATTCGCTCCATTTCTCCATGTATAGGTCCAAATGCCCAACGTTGAGCTTGACTCAGTCCATTGAGTTGGCCTAACAATGGCTACTGCCTATGACGGTAGTCCCATATGACATGATGGAATGGACTTTCTCCATATATAGTGTTCTCCACATCTCCATGTTTAGGCCAAACAAATTTCGCTCCATTTCTCCATGTATAGGTCCAAATGCCCAACGTTGAGCTTGACAACGAAACGTTCTTAACACAGACGCCCCCATATTTACATATATATATATATATATATATATATATATATATATATATATAAAGTATGTCATGTGACATCACTTCCTGTACAGACAGTCAGACAGACAGCCATTGACTCCGGCCTAACAATGGCTACTTTCTATGACGGTAGTCCCATATGACATGATGGACTGGACTATCTCCATATATAGTGTTATCCACATTTTGTGTAGCCGCCCTGTACAGGAAGTGATGTCACAACTCGCTGACATCACACTGACATCACAGAGGATACGGAAGGAAGGTCACAGAGGATACGGAAGGAAGGTCACTCAAGCCGACACGGTTCTTCAGAGTATATGCGACCTTCGGTCGCAATGACCTTCGGTCGCAACAATAATGTTGTCTGCAAAAAGCAACCTTGTGGTGGCGCTAGCAGAGGGGAATGTGAGAAATCAGGGGCGGAGGTTGTGGTTTGCCAGCCAAGGAGTGTGTGTGCAAAGTTTGGCATGGATAGGGGCAACGGTGCCGGAGATAAGAGTAGGGCCAAAAGTGTGACGTGACGTGACGTGACGGACAGACGGACTGACAAACAGCCGGTGGAGGTTCTCATAGTAACTTGCGACCTGACGGTCGCAATTAAACTCATACACCACATCCAATAATCTAGATTTATCAGCTGTTTTCTTACTTTGAAATTTGTTTCAGAAAAGAAAATCATCAGTTGATCCATTCATCATAAAAGTAAATTTCGCCTTTGTCAGACAGTAACAAAGTCTTTGCATCTCTGCATGAGCTGCGTCCCTATCTACCCTCCTTTTTGTACAGCCAATGGTTTCATACCGCTCTTTTCCAGCCATCATGTGTTTGTTGTCCTCTCTTCTCTGGCAAATCATGAGATGGAGTGTGGATCCTTTGGTGGTGTATGATGTCCAGCTTCTTTGGACTTCAGAAAGAAGAAGGGGTGAGATGCCGTGGGCTCGGTTGGGCTCGGCGAGCCCACACTTATCAAGCTGCACGCACACGCGTCCCACATGCACGCACGCACACACACGCGTGTGCACGAACGTCGTCAAGTTGTGTGTGACGGCGCAGTCAACACTTCAATCCCTACCTGGCTGCTTTGCATAACAATACTCGGGTAGGCAGTTCTCACCTACTATGTACTCATTTACACTTGTATATACGGCCAGCAGGACATTCGCCTTGCAGAGTTTTAGCTCCTTTCAGAACCTCTCCCTCCGCTATGCAGCTCCGAGATGATGAGGTTTCTCACTCTTGTCATCCACAATCGGTCCGTTATGGGGAAGATCCGCCATTCACGAACACTTCTTACCTTGGCTTTTGTGAACATCCTATCCAAAAAGTAAAGGTCCTAATAGCGGTCTCTCATCTGTTTACTTCTCAAGCGTGGAAAAAAAACACGCAGCGTGCTAGCAGACTTTACTGTGTGTGGGCGAGTCTATGTAAAGTCTATGTAAAGTTATTTTATATAAAACTTAAAGGAAAATATCCTACATGAATTGATCTAAAATAAAAACAACAAATTAACAATGTAACTAAATAATAAGAAATATAATTATATAAAAAAATACACAGGATGAAAAACATCAATCAAAGCTTTAAAGTTTATACCAGTTAATTACCTATTCATATATCCTCATGAATAATGATATGTAAGGATATTAAATATTTGATATTCATATCCATAATTTGATAGATTTGATAGATGTGCTCCAGTTACAGTAGCTATACACACACAAGCCTACACACTGGAGATTCCTTTTTACACATAACTTATTTACATCATTTAGATGGTGGGGTTTTTTCCCCACATGTTGACCTTCATACAAGACGTTTTCGCGTGTCCCCTTTTTTTTGCAATGTTACTTGTCAAGTACAGTCCATCCCACCCTTACACAGCAGTTAGCAAGTGGTTGAACAGCAGTACAACAATGTGCTGGCAGCTCTCTGAGCACACTGCCTGTGACGACAACTGGCAGATGGTCTCGGTTTGTTGTTTGCAAGTGGGAATGTTGTCTCTACCCAATGAATATGGAGGGAGCACCGCAAAGGGCCAAATGCTAAGTGAGCAGTGACACACACGCAACGTTCCGCTGGCAGAGTGGAGACACGGAGGTGCAGGCTGCAATCCATGGATTGCTGCACACTAACTCAACTGACTCGTCTCCGATCTTAAGGCCAGGTTTATTTATTTGTTCGATTTGTTATATTGATTTACAATATATTCCAGCAGTTACTCACATTCATATAAAGAATCTCTTTCATCCAAGGGACATTAAACATAAAGTACGCAGGCAGAATCCAGCTCCCTCGTACACAACGGCGTCATCCAGGAGCTGCTCCGTGACTGAAAGGATTTCAGTTCTGCTTCATCCAATAACAGCAACTCCAAAGCGTCCTCCTCGACTGCTATTTCTTCCTCACTACCTCTGGGCTGGGAGAGGGTCATTTATACGCTTGCTGGCTGCCTTCCTCGGATACCAATTCTCCAATTCACAGGCTCCTTCTCTGGAATCAGGCCCTGATTCCCTGTTACCCATATTATCACCCCATCAATCTGCTGGTGGCTATCACATTTACTTAGGAATAGGAACCAATTTGTGTGCCTGCCTGTCAGTCCAGATACCCACAGGCCTGTGTGCTTCCCCCCCCCCCCCCCCCCCCCCCTGTATCCCAATGATTATTCTACCTCCTGCTTACCTGTCCAAACTGGTGAGATTTGCATTCCAAAACACAGTGGTTGCATGGCCAGCAATGAGTCCAAGAACAGTGTGGGTGGCATTGTGTTGTGTGTGCTGCTAACAATCTAATGCTGAACACGCTTAAAACTTTAGAGGTGATTGCTGCTAAAATTGTGTTTACCTGTACTATTGCCAACTTTATTTTTGTATTTATTTTTATCTGCAGATCTTTTTTTTTCTTCTTCTTTTTTTGTAAGCAGTTTTACAGAGCATGCCTCACCAACATTTTGTTGCTTTTACCTATGTACTAGTGACTGACAAGTAAAACCCTCTTGAATCTCTTGAGGGGTGATTTCTAAATCAGGGGTCTTCAAAAGGGGGTCCGGGACCCCTAGGGAGTCCTCAGAGTTACTTTGGGGCCTCCAAATCTTTGTGTGATAGAATTTCTTTCTCCTTTTTTATATTAACCAATTGAACCCTAGCGTCCATATTCTGCGAACTTTAGCCAAAAATAGCCGGTCTACAAGCTCACAACGCCTCACAGCGCGAGGCGTTGTTGGCAAAGAGGTTTGGTGTAGAGAGGAAAAAGAGCAGACTAAGTACATGGTGAAAAGTCAAGTTTATTAAGTATTGGCGGTTCAAGTGGTTAAATATCTGAAAACACCAATATACATGAATCCAAAATACACTGATGACTGTGCTGTCAAATGGTGAAACCATATGGAATCTATGATAAGGTTGTGGGGGTCCCTGCTACGTCTCTCTCTCAACTAAGGGGTCCTTGGCCTGAAAACGTTGAAGACCCCTGTTCTAAATGATCTATTCTTCCCCTCCTGCACCCCCCTGTGGCTGATTGTGCATTCTAAAACGGCTAGTTCAATTCCTTGATTCTGATTGGCTGGTTGCCGTGGTATATGAGGCTATAACCCACACCTTGAATCAGTTTATATCAAAGCCAGGTGCGTTTTTTCTTTCCACTGTGCCGTGAGGCTGAACTTGAGAAGCGAGCATTTGATTTTCTCTCAAATCCTGCCGTGCGGGTGTTTCTAAGCACCGCCCGCATGCATAGGACAGTGACTGAATGTCTCCGGGCGGGGCTTGTAAAGGCGACAAGCGCCTCTATTCTCCAGGCACATACTCGGCTGTTAGTTTAGCCGGTTGCTATGCTAGCGTTTTTGATGTGATGTTCACCAGCAGCTAAATCTGGATGAAAATAAACATGTGTATGGATCGAATATGGTTCTTAACATGAGACTGATCTAACACATAAGTATTGTTTCCCTATTTTTTGGCAAAAAGAATGATGTGACTTTATAAACACACACTGGCTTCCGTATGTTCCCGGGATGTGGCTGGTAAACTGAAGGAAATGTCTCTTCCTGGTGGCGGAGAAGTGTACTTTTTTCTTTAAATAATGGACATTGTGACCGTTTTAGAAAAGCAATAAGCCACGCGAGGCTTGTGGTTTCCGGGGTAGTATACACCGGCTGAGAGGGTCGGAAACACTTGGCTGGCGCCTCGTGTTTCCCAACCCCTCTCAGCCGGTGTATACTACCCCGGTAACCACTCGCCTCTTGTGGCTTATTGCTTTAATAAGTGTTCATTTACCAAATTGATTGGGTTTCATTTGTACACTCAGAGTTACAAATGAATATATTAACACTGAGTATTTCACTGTGTGAACGTAGCTGAGTCTCAAGTTCAGAACCATCATCATCATCATCATCATCATCATCATCATCATCATCATCATCAAATTAGATGAGAACCTTTCCTGGACCAGACCAGGAAAAAACAACATGCTGTTCCTGTTGCAACGGAAGATCAATATCTCATAACAATCCTGTTCCACGTTTATACATCAATAATCACATTTTCCTCCCAGTTCTGTTATAGTCTGGATTTGCTCATCCTACTGCTTTGTTTTTTCCAGCACATCTGTGTTGTCTGTTATGTTAAGTGGGCCATTGGCTGTTAGCTACCCTTCATAAAGGGTCTGTTTGACTCCTAGGCCAAGGAAAAGGACAGGATGGATGTCTGCTGCCCATGCAGACCCAAGAAGCCATCTGTTTTACAAACGTTCGCTCTGGGAGACAGAATTGGTCCATTAAAGCCAAGAACTGTCACCATAATGTAGACTCGCCCCTGCAATTTCAGGACTCTCATTCACCACCCAATACAACTGTCTGTAAAATCTTAAACTGTCCTCATGTGTCGCCATGCTTTTAATTAGGATCCAAACAGGGATTATTTTGACGTTGACACACTACACTACAGTACCACAAATTGTACTTTGCAGCCAATAGATTACAGGTTCTCTATCACTTACACCTGTCACAGCTATGTTCTTGATTGGTTTTGTACTGGGACACTAACCATTTAAGCCCTGTTCTTTGTCATACAATGGTGTTGCGCAGTGCAAATAGCAGTCATGTTTTTTTTGTTTTGTTTTTACTTTAGAATGATATTCCCACAATAGGGAGAGAAGGTTGAAAGTGGCTAATGACATTTCTTCCTCGGCCTACTGGGAATGTGCGTGCAAAATGTCGTGGAAATCGCACTCTGTGTTCATGATTTGAGGCATTTTGTTCAAAAGAGAGCACTCTTGCAAGCTTTATAAGCCAATGTTAGCCAATCAGGATGGAACATGAAAAATCTGAAAGACCCGTTTCGTTTAATGACTATAGAAATACTGTGTACCGATTTGCATGATCTTTGGACAAAATCTGTAGGAGTACTGTCCGCCTCCTGGTGGCGCTACAGTATAACAGGCCCATGCTCTGGCACGGAGGGAGTGTGCATGTACAGTTTCGCTGCCATCGTGCCTACGGTGCCGGAGATTAGCTGTCCACAAACAGACGTGACGTATATTAAAGACTATGTGTTTAACTATTTCTCAACCTTGTTGCTTTGAGGAAGATAAGCAGAGAGACAGGCAATTGCAGGCAGGCAGGAATGCAGACGGAGCAGAGATGGTTAGAGTTCCAACTTGGTTTGTTTATTGCAGAGATGCAGAAAGCCATGGTACAGAGCCCACCATCGGCCCTTCGGCGTCTGGCGGAGAATACACAAATACATGTAATTTCCTTAGGTTTTATACACTTCTAAGACACATTCTGTCGTTCTATTGGTCCAGACATCCAGACATGTTGATTTAGTCTTAAGATAGGCCGAGTTCTGTAAGCAGATGTCCCGGTTGACTGTAAACGACCTATCAATAGCTAATCACAGCAGGTGACATTCCTACAAAGAGACTAGTGCCCCACCCAGGAACCCTTATAGTAAATAAGCCCAGTTGTTGCAGAGAGGGACAGACAGACAGACTTGATTGAGTTACCCAAATGCAAATAACAGCCTTACAAGATAGTGTACAAGATCATGAAATGAATGGCAATATTTGGTGAATATGGTTTCATAGGATACGACAGACGGAAGGACACGCATGCGGACACGCAGACACACACATGGACGGACGGACAGGGGTAAACTCATAGTCTCCTAGTGGAGACAATAAATACAAATAGAGCACTAGAAACCCACCAAACCGGCTCTCCATCAGTACAGCTGTTTACCACACAGTATAGACAACCGGATGCACACAGATCTTTATAGAAGGATTAGTCAACAGGGAAAAATGCTACTAGAGAAAATATTGACAATTGAGACAGTGATCTTGGTGGCAAAGACAAAATGCCAGAAAATGGCTTTTGGCAAGCAAGAATGTTGTTCTCTGAATAAGCGCAATGGATCATACTGGAGCTGTTATGTAAACACAGTATGCATGTGCACAGTATGTACATACACACGCACACGCGCGCACACACACACACACACACACACACACACACACACACACACACACACACACACACACACACACACACACACACACACACACACACACACACACACACACACATAGCTTTTACAATGGTTATGTCTGTGAAATACATACATACATGAAAGCATGAGAAAGGGGCTGACGCACGTCACTGTGTGTCATTTCAAGCATCACCATGACAACCAGGAGTAGGCACATTTCTGTATTTATGTGTGTGTGTGTGTGTGTGTGTGCATGCATGTACTTGTGCGTGTGTGTGCACGCGCACGTGTGCGTGAGTACGCGTGTGATGTGTGTGTGCAGTGCATACTGTACACGTAAGGTAAGATAAGGTCAACTTTATTCATAAAGTGCCTTTCAATACAACACATTATATGACAAAGTACTTGTAAAATATGTGAGTTTCTGGCAGCTTTTTAAAGGAATCAACTGACTCTGCATTTTTTTTCTTTATCGCCAGGGGAAGGAGATTTCACACAGACTGGGGGCTGCAACTGTAAAGGATCAGTCACCCTTTATTTTTACTCTAGAATTTCTGACAGTTAGAAGGCCTTGATCAGAAGACCTGAGCGATTGCAAAGTGTCCTAAGGGCTCAATGATTTAAATATGTAAATTGGGGCCAGCCCAGTGCAGAGCTTTATATGTGATTAAAATTATTTTTAAATCAATTCTGATGTGTGTGCGTGCATGCGTGGGTGCACACGGGTGCATGTGTGTTTTTGTCTATGTGTGTGTTTGTGTATATGTGTGTGTGTGTAGCGTTCAGGTTATACGGGGGCTTAAATAGATTTGATTCAGTACAAGATATATACAATAGAATAGATAGAATGGAGGTCAGAGCTGTTAAATGACCTCATACTGTACACTACAGCATCTAATTACAATATACTGTAAGCATTTAGCAGCAATTCTTATTCTCATATACTGTAGGATCAGACCAAGCGTCATGAACTTCAGCCAAAAACATGGCTAAGCCAGGGGTCTTCAACATTTTCAGGCCAAGGACCCCTTAGTCGAGAGAGAGTTGAAGCAGGGACCCCCCAAAACCCATAGATACCATATAGTTTCATCGTTTTACAGCACAATCATCACATCAGTGTATTTTGGGTTCATGTAAATTTGTGTTTTCAGATATTTAACCACTTGAAATGTCAATACATAATAAACTTTACCTATCACTCTGTACTTAGTTTGCTCTTTTTCTCCTCTACACCAAACCTCTTTGCCGTAAATAGCCGATTTACAAGCTCACAACGCCTCGCGCTGCGAGGCGTTGTGAGCTTGTAGATCTGCAATTTTTTGCTAAAGTTCTCAGAATATGGACGTTCGGGTTAATATAAAAAAAGGAGAAAAGATGTTTCTATCACACAAACATTTGGAGGATCCCCACATAGTAACTCTGACCCTCTAGGGGTCCTGGACCCCCTGTTGAAGACCCCTGGGGTAAGCAATCATTGGAGTATTTATGGCTAAAGAAAATAATCATTATCTTTTAATGACGGGACCCACATAGATTGACCTAGTCTTGTCGAGGTATCCATGAGATCTAAATAGATTAAGCGCCCGCCCATATGCAATCACTCTAGCCCAAATTGGCTTTTTCTGTGAGGCACTACCTTTAGAATATCATTAAATCCGCCCTATTAAAAGGATATGCGGTTCCAAATACAGTCTAAATGTAACCAGAAGAAGGTTAATTCACCCCAAAAGTGACATTTGGGGTTGTTTCAGAAGACAGGAATTTGAGGAAAGACATAATAAATATTTAGCAAGAGAAGATATTTAGCCTACTCAAGTTTCAAGAAAAGAAAAGAAAGAAAGTACAAAGAGGATAGACAACATTTTTATATTAACCATTTGAACCCTAGCATCCATGTTCAGAGAACTTTAGCCAAAAATAGCAGACCTACAAGCTCACAACCCCTTGCGCTGCCGTGAGCTTTTAGATCAGTAAAGAGGTTTGGTGTAGAGGGGAAAAAGAGCAGACTAAGTAGGTCAAAGGTCAAGTTTATTAAGTATTGACGGTTTAAGTGGTTAAATAT
>NC_137815.1:49538819-49573819 GCF_963921795.1 Nannobrachium achirus
GATGCCTAAGGGAGAAAAGCAAAGGGCGAGGTAGCACCATTTCTTGGTCTTCTGGCCAGTGATGTATATCGGACCATTTAACCATATATGGAGACATCTGGTACCCATAGATATTCACAGATATGGGCTTAATATTGATGACATAAGGGATCTCCATATATGGGCGTAAAAGGGATTTGGTTCCCCTGGCATCACAGGGATCTCCATATATGGGCATAAAATGGATTTGGTTACCCTGGCAACACGGGGATCTCCATATCTCCATATATGGGCATAAAAGGGATTTGGTTCCCCTGGCATCACAGGGATCTCCATATATGGGCATAAAAGGGATTTGGTTCCCCTGACATTACAGTGATGTCAGTGGCTGGTTCTACAGAGGGGATCTCCATTTATGGGCATAAAAGGGAATGTATGTATGATGATGTCAGATATCATAGACATCATAGGACTTTCACATAACGAATAACTGAGTAAGCATGTAAACCCGTAAAATCTATATTTGGGCATGGCTGATTTATGACCTCATCATGATGACACGAGCAAACACAGCTGAATTGTATAAATGATCAGTGCAGAAACCAACAGAAGTATTTGACCAAGACTCTTGATCTTCAAGAACCCTGAGAACCTGTATTGTTTGGTATTTTACCATTTTTGGTGTTTGAAATGTTGAACTGGACTTTACATCGTGAAAGTGGATTCAATATATTGAGACTAGGGTAAAAAAACATGGTTGCTATGGTAAACAGTTGGTTGCTAGGGTAAACAGTTGGTTGCTAGGGTAAAACCATGGTTGCTAAGGTGGTTGCTAACGTACACTAACAGACCAGCAACAACAGACTGTTGCCACAGCAACGTACACAAAGGTTTGTGTACACATGTGGTGTGATGTCATACTGATGCGGAGATATGAGCAGGGCAAAGGTGTGACGTGTGACGTGTGACCGACCGACCGACCGACCGACCGACGGACGGCCGGTGGAGGTTTTGATACCAGTAAGACTACCTAACGGTCGCTTATCTCCACAAATATCACAACCTCCACCTCTCACGTCATACGGGTAGCCATAGTTACACCTGGAATGTTGAATCTCCATATATGGAGATAACCTACGCATCACACAAAGTCTGACCTCACCAGCCCATACTTGGGCATGGACGACTTATATCTCCATATACGGAGATGGCCATATATGGAGATACGATGACATCACAGAGTCCACAGCTGATGATGTGGCGTGATGTCATACAATACACAAACAAGCCCTATATAAAGGGGCAATTCTCACCAGGGAAGAGAGCATTGCCTGGAATGTTGAATCTCCATATATGGAGATAACCTACGCATCACACAAAGTCTGACCTCACCAGCCCATACTTGGGCATGGACGACTTATATCTCCATATACGGAGATGGCCATATATGGAGATACGATGACATCACAGAGTCCACAGCTGATGATGTGGCGTGATGTCATACAATAAACAAACAAGCCCTATATACTGATGCGATACGATGACATCACAGAGTCCACAGCTGATGATGTGGCGTGATGTCATACAATAAACAAACAAGCCCTATATACTGATGCGGAGATATGAGCAGGGCAAAGGTGTGACGTGTGACGTGTGACCGACCGACCGACCGACCGACGGACGGCCGGTGGAGGTTTTCATAGTAAACTGCTCCCTGACGGTCGCAACTAAACTGCGACCTTACGGTCGCAATAACACCAGTAAGACTCCCTAATCGGGAGATAAGCGACCGTTGGTCGCTTATCTCCACAAATATCACAACCTCCACCTCTCACGTCATACGGGTAGCCATAGTTACACCTGGAATGTTGAATCTCCATATATGGAGATAACCTACGCATCACACAAAGTCTGACCTCACCAGCCCATACTTGGGCATGGACGACTTATATCTCCATATACGGAGATGGCCATATATGGAGATACGATGACATCACAGAGTCCACAGCTGATGATGTGGCGTGATGTCATACAATACACAAACAAGCCCTATATAAAGGGGCAATTCTCACCAGGGAAGAGAGCATTGCCTGGAATGTTGAATCTCCATATATGGAGATAACCTACGCATCACACAAAGTCTGACCTCACCAGCCCATACTTGGGCATGGACGACTTATATCTCCATATACGGAGATGGCCATATATGGAGATACGATGACATCACAGAGTCCACAGCTGATGATGTGGCGTGATGTCATACAATAAACAAACAAGCCCTATATACTGATGCGATACGATGACATCACAGAGTCCACAGCTGATGATGTGGCGTGATGTCATACAATAAACAAACAAGCCCTATATACTGATGCGGAGATATGAGCAGGGCAAAGGTGTGACGTGTGACGTGTGACCGACCGACCGACTGACCGACCGACCGACCGACCGACGGACGGACGGCCGGTGGAGGTTTTCATAGTAAACTGCTCCCTGACGGTCGCAATTATGGAGCTGTGTGTGTGTGCGTGTGTGCGTGCGTGCGTGCGTGCGTGCGTGCGTGCGTGCGTGCGTGCATGCGGGCACACTAGTTGTGGGAATACGTATCTTAAATTCTTCCTCCCTCTGTTACTCGGTGCATTCTCTCCGCTTCCTTCAGCATGTTTATGCAGCAATTGGATTGCTGTCGCTTCTTGGTGGCATGTATTAATTAAATCATCTCGGTCGCCCCACACAGGACAAATTGGCCCTATCAGCTTGGCTAAGCTTCGGAGCGCCACGGACTCCGGTGCTTTTTTATAACCCTGTGCGCCGCGGCGCAGCGCAGCACCGCCCCTGATTGAAATAGATGGTAGCGGTAAACAGCTATCATTACGCTTTTATTGGTTTATTTACAGCGCGGCACGCGGCTTCCATTTGCTTGGTGCTCGGCGAGGCGCGCCAAGATGCCTATAAGCTTGTGAAGTGGAGTCGCCCCCTGGGTAGATGTACAGAGCCCTGACACAAATCAAGTCCAAGCTCCACTCCATTCGTTTTATTGGGCATCCTTTATCGGGAGCCCCGCTAACAACTGCAGCGTCCCACTTCAATCACGCGGTTTTTATTGCGCTTCTAATTGATTCACCGTCGGGAAAATGACACAGCAGTAACAAAACGATTATGCTATCTAAAATGTTAATTTCAATTGATTTAATTCGTAATTTTCTATTTTCATCAGTTGAGTAATAATAATAGTACTGTAAATCGGGAGTACTTCAAAGAAAGAAATGAATTTCCGCCAATTACTTGTCACCTCTGCATTCACTGAAATTTCAATGCAGAAGTCATCAGTGTGTTCAGGTTTCTTCTTTGAAGTTTATTTATTTCGTTTTTTTTTATTCCCTGCACCAAGGAAGAGAAAAGCCAATTTGGTGTGCGTGTTGCTTCCACTTATCTTGAGTCGTGAGCTCATATTTCAGCGAGTTATATGTACTTTTTTTAAAAGCAACGTCTCATTTAGGAATGAGATGTCCTTCGCCAACTTCCCTGCAGTCGCAACATTTGTCAAAGGAACCCTTTCATCCTCCCACCAAAGGCTTCTGACCATCGTCTGCCTGGAATCCCAGAGCTTTTCTTTGAATCCTTAGAGAGACAGGACTTCTGAGATTCGAGAAGAGATCACTTGACAATGCATCCCTGTTGGCAACAATAACGTCACCGCGATTGAGGTCTTGTCAGAGTCTGACGGTATCTGTGTGCATTCCAGCCTTTTGTCATCTCCCTCTGTGACTTCACAAGTTTCCACACAGTTCGCACTAGTTTTTTGCTCGTACCACATCTGAAAGCTGGCTCAAGAACTGTATTACCGTATGTGCCAACTCTGGCCCCCTTTTCTATCTTTTCTTTTCCCACTTTACAGTATATTTTTATTGAAGCAGAAATATCTTAAAAATCCTCCTCCTGCCATCAGTAGTTTCAGCCAAAAAAAAGAACAAAAATTCATAACGTAGGAAGTAGTCATTGGCAGTAGTTAAAGTTGGCTGTGCTAATACAGAAGGCTTCTTTTCAACTTGGCGCCATTTAGATCTTGAACTCTGCTGAGGGCTGTTTGAACTGGAAACATTTAGGAAACATCAGAATCGCCATTCATCAAATTATAGATAAGGGGTATCCAAATGCAGTTCTCAGCGGGAGAAGGAGCCCACGTGATAGAGGCTATATGAGTTTGACTACGGAGCAGTCTCTATACCACTTCATTCTGCTCTGAATCCATTACCCCCCCAATGACGGTAATTAGGTGGTGTGTGCCAACACGACTGAACCAACCACCGAGCTGCTTCCAATTCAGCACAGCGCTCGCCACTTGAGGAGACATTAGCCCCAGCGGTTATACAGAAACAGAATTCATTACATTATAATTTGCCGTCAGTCTTTGGCTGTTCGGGCTCCGTATTCCAGAAGATACAGTAGCTCATGTTTAAATCGATGAGGCTCTTGCTCGTCGGTGCTGTGCACTGTGATGAAAGGCAGCGATCCCCGTGTGCTTTGTATCGCCCCTCCTACGCCCACGTGCCCGCTGCCCTACTTCTAACACTGCATCGCTCAGATTGAAGAATCGTCTGCCAGCGTTTGTTGGCCTAAAAAAGAGGGGGGCTCCCCTTATGCTGATTTCAAAAAAGAAATTAGCAAATTTGTTTTGTGAGGGCAACGTGGGTGTGGTGTTGGGACCATGTCCATTTCTTTAGCTCTTCAGTGATGTGAGCTTGCAGGTCATCCTGTTGGCTCGCCTTCCTCACAGCTTTACTGTGTGGTAGTAAGCAAAACAATTGAACTGAAGCGGAGCTAAAACTACTTCTATCTTCTCTAAATAGTTTTTGTTTTGTTTTTTGTTTGTTGTCACAGTCGTCTTATTGCTGTCTATTTGATCACATCTGCGTCTTGTAATATGGAGCTCATTTGCGTGCTGGAAGTGAACGAGTGATGAGCGAGAGGAAAGCGCACAATGTGCCGGTAAAAATAGTCGGCAATAAATAGACAATCTAAAAGCTCACGATGCCAACAGGCTCGAATCGCCTTTGTGATTAGTGTGGCATGTGATACTTTGGCTCTCTCTATCTCCCTGCTGTCTCTCTCCAATGTTCTCTAACTTAAAAATAAAACAATATAAATCACATTAAAAAGCGCAGGCACCTTAAAGCGGTTCACGAGAGAGGTGCTCCCGAGAAAGGAAAATTAGTACCATGGCAACGACTTTTGCCCGTGGAGGTTTCTCCGCTTCTAACCATCCCCATGCAATTGCCAACGCGCAAATGGCTCCCGCCGTAATTATGAAACTCTTCTGAAATGGATTGTGTGAGGCCTGCTCTGCAGGAGGGCCAGCGCTTCCTGGCCCCTCTATTATGTCCTCTGCACACACTTGATTCATCAGCAGTTAACGCTGCCAACCAGAGGAGAGGAGAGGAGCTCTGTGGAGATAGATAGATGACAGTGAAGAGAGGAGCCCAGAGAGACGACATGTAGCGCTGGATGGATGGCGGGGGGGGGGGAGGGGGGCGCATGTAGGAGGAGGATGAGGAGAGAGAAAGAGTAAGGGGGGCGGAGGAGAAAGATGAGGACATGTCACATTGAACCGTTCTTTTTTTCCGCTTTGTTACCGCCAGTGCCTGCCCCAGGAGAGAGGAGACGGAGAGAGAGAGAGAGAGAGACAGAGGAAGAGAGAGAGACACAGGCACGTGCACACATAGACATCAAAGGGGGCTTGAGCCCCGGCCTTTTTATCCGTCTGTAAAAAAGTGCCCTCTCCAGACCATGATTGCAGTTTTACTATGGTGAAAGAAATGCAAATGCCTCTCTGTCCATGACATACTTGAAGTCAGCATTCAAGACAATTGCCTCGTCCAAACTCTCCTGAACTTGAATGCAGCACTTCATGTTGAAAGAATTACACAGTCTGTGTAGAAATCCAAATGTCGTCCAGTATTGACTTGATAATGGTTAGTTCAGTGTCCGGGATCAAGCACCGAAAATAGTCGACCTCCTGCGACGCGTTGTGAGCTTGGACGTCTGCTATTTTCGATATTTTCACCAAAAGGCAAGGCCCCTTTAGGAATTTCAGCCCCTGCCTCTCTAGCATTCTCTGCACGTCCCTGGAGAGAGATATGGTGGAGAGAGAAAGACAGGAAAAGAGAATACAGGGAGAGAGTGAAGGAGGGCGCGGGAGCAGGCAGAAGGTATGGATGGAGAGAGAGAGAGAGAGAGAGAGAGAGAGGGAGAAGAGGATGGAAGGAGACGGAGAGAGTGAGAGTAGGACATGTTGGATGTGTGGCCCCGTGGCAGCCATCTCCAGGGAAGAGCCTGTGGGCTTGGAGAGACAAACATTAATAATGAAACGATAATTCCCCTCCGTCCTCCTTTCCCTTCCTCCGTCTTTATCCGTCACCGTCTGTCGTTCCTCTCTCTCTCTCTCTCTCTCTTGTTTCCCCATGTTTCCCCTGTTCTAATTTGCATACAAAGGTTTGCACACAGAAAATGGCAGATCTACAAGCTCACAGTGCATCGCACTGCAAGGCGCTGTGAGCATGTGGATTGGCAATTTTTGGTCGGGCTACTTTTGCCGCCACTTTCCTCTCACTCACTCGTTCACTTCCAGTACGCGAATGAGCTCCATATTACAAGACGCAGATTTGATCAAATAGACAGCGCCAAGACAACGATAACAACAAACAACCAGTAAGACTCCCTAATCGGGAGATAAGCGACCGCAGGTCGCATGTATACACAAATTGAAGCAACCTCATGGTGGTGCTAGAAGAGAGGCATGTGAGAAATCAGGGGCGGAGATTGTGGTTTGACAGCCAAGGAGTGTGTGTGCAAAGTTTGGCATGGATAGGGGCAACGGTGCCGGAGATAAGAGTAGGGCCAAAAGTGTGACGTGGCGTGACGGACAGATAACCGGTGGAGGTTTTCATAGTAACTGCGACCTGACGGCCACAACAAACAAAAACAAGTTGGAGAGGAGATGGAAATAGTTTTAGCTCCGCCTCAGTTCCATTTCCCCCTCTGTTTTATTAACGACCGCACTGTAAAATCATTTACAGTGTTCATTTACATGTTCTGAAAGTATAAACATGGACCCAAGCACAGAGGATTATATACTGTGCAGACTGTACCAGAGTCTTCACCACACATTGCTATGCAGGGTGCACACGCTCAAGTAAACACCCTGCAAGCCTCCCCACACACACACGCTTCTCCCTAACTCCCCTTCATCTCTTTGGCTTATACGCCATGCCTCTCTCTCTCTCTCTCTCTCTCTCTCTCTCTCTCTCTCTCTCTCTCTCTCTGACTCTCTTTCTTTCTCTGACTTGCTCTCTCTGTCGTTCTTTCCCTGTCTCTCTTTTCCCTCTCTCTCTCTCTCTCTTGCATCTCTCACAGGGGTGTCGCACCAAATTCTGGGCCCTGGGTACAAGGATTCACTGCGGGCATCCCATGAATGTTCTTCATAGAGGGAGAACTACGGGTATTGTGCTTGTACTTTAACTATTGAAAAATAGCAGATACAGATCTACAAGCTCGCAGCGTGGCACCGAGTGCCGCACTGCGAGCTTGTAGATTTACCATTTTTGAAAAATCGTGAAAAGTCGTGAAAAGTTTTTTTAAAAACCTATGTTTCTATGTCAGTGCAGTGCTCAAACTTTTTCATGTGAAGGACCCCCCAAAATGATATGTATTTGGCCACGGACCCCCATCTCAAAATATTTAGTTCCAGGGACCCCCCAGAAGCTAAATTTGAGTTACAAATGTTCGCTTAAAAAATACATACATATTCAAAGATTTGCACACATTTTCACGACTTAAAAATAGCAGATCCACACGCTCGCAGCCGCGCTGTGAGCTTGTAGATCTGCTATTTTTCAATAGCTAAAGAATAAAGTAATTCCAGGCCCCTCCACCTTGGGCCCTAATAACTCAGTCCCACTCCCCCCCCCCCTTGTGACACCCCTGATCTCACACACTCACACAGTGTATGTGTGGTGCAGAGATTGTGTGAGAGCTTGTTGACTGCCTCCATTTGTTCACCTAATTACACTACTCTCTCTTATCTCTCTCTCTCCCTCCGTCTGCCTCTCATCCCTCCTTTTCCGTCTCTCTTATCTCTCCCTTTCTGTTTGTCATCTCTCCGTCCCTCTCATCTTTCCCTTTCTGTGTCTCATCATCTATCGCTTTCTGCATCTCATCGCGTCTCTCATCTCCCTCTTTCTCTGTCATCTCTCTCTCTCTCTCTCTCTCTCTCTCTCTCTCTCCCCTCTCTCACTTTCTGTCATCTCTCTCTCTGTCCCTCTCTGTCATTCCCCTTTTCTCTCTCATCTATCTCCTGCTCTCTCTCTCACTCTCTCTCTCATCTATCTCCCATCTCTCTCTTCCTCCCTCTCACACGCACGCACGCACGCACGCACGCACGCGCGCGCACACACACACACACACACACACACACACACACACACACACACACACACACACACACACACACACACACACACACACACTCTCTCTCTCTCTCTCTCTCTCTCTCTCTCTCTCTCTCATCCAACTCTGTCTAAATAAGAAATGAAAACAAAACTGGAATAGACTACTGTGCTTTCCTCACATGCACTCTTGCACACTTTCATGCCACAGACATTCAAAATTGTGGTGTCAATCTGCATCATTACGCACATTTAATGTTGTGTATGTTTTTTGTTTGATTCTTTACGCACATCTTCTGAAGACATACATATATATTTTTTTTCAAAACTCTTCACAAAAAAACTAAAAAGGTAATATAAAACCCCACAAATCTCCAGCAATATCCAACTTTGCCTTCGAAACAATGTTATTCTCAAATTACACAGACCATAATATGAGTTTCTAATATTACTGAATGTCTTATCAGGAGAATTATGTTTTTGCTTGTTCAGTGTTACATTTAGTCCTGTTAATAACATTACTCTCTGTCTTTATACGCTTAAATATAAAACAGCACACAAATGTGAAGTTATAACAAAGAATATTTCTTTATTTCCCCCCCCCCCCCCCCAAAACAATGTTCTGGATGCGGTTTTCGGTCTAGACTTTCCATCTCCAGGCAGATACAAGCTCCTCAATCAGATTGAGAAATGGAGAGAGAGTATGGTGGAAGATTAACCGAGAAATGTGTGTGATCAATGAGACAGTTGCAGACCAGAGCAGCCCGGTGGAAACTAAAAGGTTTGATATACTTCTTTGTGCCTGCTGTTGCACACTGAAAATAAGAGATCTACAAGCTCACAGGTTGTAGATCGGTTATTTTTGGTGTACAAAAAGAAAAACACAGGACGCAATTAAGTGTACGGTAAATTGGATTTTACGTTGTACCAGATAACAGCATACCTGGGCTGCTCTGGGCCATCGATATGATGTCATTATTTTTTTAAACGATTTAAAATAGTGATCCACTGTACATGTGTCACGTCAGCGTGTTCCATGTGAACACAAAGTGATTTTATTTAAAAATGCTCTATTATGCAAAATAGAGAATTGTGTGAGAAATGTATCTTGAAAAAAGTTTGGTTTTTACAATTTAAATCTGAGTGTAGAGAGAAGGAAATGTTCTTGTATTTGAACAGAATTGGAGTGTCAGGTTGTGATCATTGTGCTTTGGTCTCCAACTATTCGGGGGGAACATTTGCCAATTTACAAGTTCTACAAGCATTGTGAGCTTGTTGGGGCGAAATGCCAGTATTAATATTCATGGGTTGCATTTGTTGTCCTACCCCGGCCATGTTGAGGATCAACACAGGTGTTCTGAAAGCTGTTATTTGGTTAAGGTTAGAGTAGTTCTTTTGGTTCATGTTAGGGTGAAGGTTTGGTTTAGGGTTAAGATTAGTTGACTGCCAAGTGCCAACTGCCGGTTTCAGTCCAGGCATTGACTCCTGAGATCATTATTGATGTGTCGAATTTGATACGTTGAAATATGACAGCCGGCAGACGTGTAAACATTTTGACTTGAAGATTTATTTCATTTATGTATACTGTTTGCTAAGATCAGCATGTAGAGCATGTTTTTAGTTTGGTTGCTAGGTTTGATGTTTTTCCTAGATGCTTTTTCCTTTCTATTTACTTACCAATTCATGCTGTCATTTGTTGTTTGTTCATGCTAGTTACTCAGATCTTAGAAGTCGCTCTGAATAAGATCGGCTGCCAAAAGCCCAAATTGTAATTTAGATGTTAATTTGAAATATATTATGTTAAAATCACAGCAACTGCTTCTCTGAATCAACATCAGAATGTGTTGCACATACTTGTTATGCAGACGGTGGTGTTGCTTCTGTTTCTCATAACCACTTAAACCCTCTCGTCTTAGTGAACTGGACTTGACTGCCAACTGTATTCTGACCGCTTTTTTTTCCGTTTACACCAAATGTATTTGCCAAAAATAGCTGATATACAAGCGCAAAGTGTAACGCAAAGCGACATGTTTTGATCTTGTACCGATGTGCCATTTCAAGTCGGCAGGCTTTACTGCTCTTTTCTTGAAAATGTCCTGCAAATGCATTGTTTACCCCACAGGTTTCTTTCCGTTTTGCCTTTCTAATGGAGCGTATTTTGGCAAGAAAGCACTCCATTCCCATTAAAAAGCAGAATTCACCTTCATAGGTAGATTTAAACTTCAAAGTCAGAGAAGGTCATAAAAATAAAAATAAATAGCTGATCTATAAGCTCAATTATAATTTACAATTTAGGCATTTAGCAGACGCTCTTAATCCAGAGCGATTTACAATAAGCAGACAATAAGCAGACTATAAGAGAAGCACAAGCCCAGCAGGCTTCTTAACAGATCAATACAATAAGCAAGGTAATACATCAATACAGCAACATCAATACATCAAATGCATATAAAAATCAATTGAGGAAAAAAAAAAGATAACGTAGGTACACCAAGCACCTAATCAGTAAAAAACTTTATATAAAAACCTAAAAATGCTATCTAGCTTTCATGTATGGTTTCATGTATGGTCTGCCAATCCACTGGAAATCTACTGTCTTGCCAATGGCAGGAGGTGTGAAGTTTTGAGACTCAGATGGCACATCTGTACATTGTCTATTTTTCTGTGACTGTTCCCCCCACAATATGCATAGTGGGGTTCACGTGGTTAACTTTATTCTCCTTGTTCCTCAGGTGGGAGGGAAGGACAACCCGGCTGTTGACCCAATCATCCATGGCCTGAGGGGCGTGGTCCATCACGGTGAGTGACAGCACTGATCCAGTGGTGGGAAAAGTACTCACGTGTTTTCACCAGCGTTAGTTTTACTGAGGTTAGGGTTAAAGTTTGGTTTAGGTGCTACCTGGCTGCGCTCCGTCCTCCCCTCCCGTGGGGAGGGGACGGGACGAGGACAGAGATGAAGACGGGGACAGGTACGGGGAGGGGGACGGGGACGGGGAAGGGAAAGGGAACGGGAATGGGAATGGTAGATTTGCGCCCCGTCTCCCTATGTGGGGATGGGTCCCCACCGTTGGGACGCGTCTCCGGGACTGGGACACCAAAAGCGATCGCCCTCCCTCGTTTTTTGAGATGTTTTGAAAATAGCATACGCTGTTATTTTCAAATAGCCAATGTATAACATAGGGTTGAAATGATTTTGAGGCTATATTAACACATTTCGCAGGGGAACCCCCAGCACCCCTGGCCCTGGGGGTCCCCGGACCACTCTGAGAATAAGAAATGTATAATTTAGTCAGTCAAGTAAATTTTGTGTAAAATACACAGTTTTAGCATCGCAGTGTTGAAACACAGTAGTGCTTAGCTAATGTTTTGTTATTGCACCCAGGGGAGCGAAGTGAACGTGGCAAATGACCATGGAGGACTGTGTAATTCCCAGTGAACCAGGAGTCAGTAGGCTAATGCTTCAAGGCAGATATGCACGGCTACCATGTATCGAACATGAATGAACTTGAATGAGCTAACCCTATCCATAATCCATAAATATGAGCGGGATGGGATCAATATCCCACCCTCTACTATAGGTCAACTGTTGCCTACCTTTTGCATTAATAACAATACAGGCAGGGCAGCTATATAGCTGAGTGAGTACAGAGGCTGTTTGGGAATTGAAAGGTTTGACCCTTTGCTCACCCAGTATACTGTATGTATTGACGTAACAGTCTCCCCCACACACCCACTTACCAACCCCTGTGAACTCATCTGAGCCATCTCTAAGCAGTAGTGATGCGTGGGTCTGTTTTTTTTTTGTAACTTGACCCCACCATGGGAGCCCAACCCGCCCCAACCCATGGACACGGGCCGCCCGCAAGGTGTTACAAGACTATAAGCAGAGGCCAGCAGGTTTCTTAACAGATCAGAGGAATCCGACAGTTATGGACACAGTTATAAGAATGCATTCAAACTCAATGGGCCTCATTCATCAAGCACTTAAGATCAATATAAGATCATATTTTGATCTTACCGGCATTTAGGACGATTCTCAAGTTCGGGGTCAAATTCATCAATGTGTTTTGGTCTTGGATTTGTGCTGGAAATACGATGGAAAATACACCACCTCCGACCATGGTGTAAATCTTTGCATATATTTAGGATGCTTTTTTCGGTTGGTAAATAAGCCATCAGCCCGCGGTGCATATTTAGAATGCTTTTTTCTTCATGCAAAATCAATTTTAAATTGTGACAAACATCAAATAAAATATTTATTAGTCCATTCTGCCCAACATGTGCCAACACATGTATTTAAAAAATTAAAGAATATGTCAATTGTCAAACAATTACATATTCAGTCGTGGATTAGCTGTCACTGAGTTTGTAACCAAATGGACCCGCCGATGGGGGACCACTCATGCACCGCATGATGACTGCCCGCACTCGTCCATTTGGTTTCATTTTAAAGAGTTAAGGATCTATAAAGGCCCAAGGGTCTGTTTGGTTACCAAATCTCCTTCATTTAGCAGGAGACCAGAACACTTGTAAACCCCAGCACAGCACTGTGGTCCCTGGACCACTGGTTGAGACCCACTACACTACCTAGGCCTATACTGTATTTGCCACTAGCCTATATTCTTACCTCTGATGAAGAATAGCAGCGTTTCACTTTGTGGATATTTCCACATCATTTTTAGTGTAGCCTATTATTCCGTGATGGATGAACCTTGTAAACCACTTTATTCTATTATAGTCAACATTACGTTAGCATCCATTTTGCAATCTGCGGGATCAGAACAGTTTTAATTCATATCCTATGTTGTCAATGTGACACCGATATGTTTTTCTTTCCTTTTTTTCCTCTGTTTTTTGACGAGACAAGTTGAAGTTTTAATATGCAGCAAGTCCAAGTTCAAGTTCCGTCTGCCGGCGAGAAGATGGGGGGCGTGGCGACCCTCCACTGATTAGGCTTTAATTTATAATAGACTAGGCTACTGTTGGCCTATTGATCACATCAACACATAATGCTACACACAAAAGCAAAATAAGTCTTACCTTCGGTCTGATAAGGATACTGGTGGCTTTACAGGACAGTGTTGAAATATTAATTCAAAAAAAGAATTTCCCCTCAGTATAATATAAATAAATAATAAAGCTTGCGACCTGGTCTGGTCCATATCGGAAAGCAGCGCGTGTCACAGCTCATACTGTATATTCCTTCAACATTATCTTTTTGGCAATGTTCAGTAGAAAAGGATTATAATATCCATCCCATGTTTATTATTTTGTGATTGAGGACTAATCGTAGCCTTGTAAATGTGCCGATCTATAGAGAAGAAAAAATAGGCAGCCTATTCTTTTTTTTCTCTCTTTCTTTTTTTTCTTTTTTTTTTTTTGACAAGACACAATTAAGTTCAACATACAACACAGCATAACCAAGTTTAAGTTGTGATTAATTTCTAGTAGCCTATGGTGTGAATGGGTTCCCAGAGCAGAAAGTGCTTAGTCATGCTCTCTCTACCATATATGGTCCAGCCATAAGTACTATGGAAGCTGCTCTCTCGTTTTTACCCTTGTTTTTGCACTTAAATTTACGTCCAAATTCATCATGACATACACCTGTGGATAAGCACAACATGGGATATACACACTGCTTGATGAATTTGACTGACGTTTGGACTTACTGAAATTTAAGATGAAATTTAAGGAAAAAAATACACCCTATTTACGACCAGATTGATGAATGAGGCCCAATGTCACAGAAATTGGAATCCGTAGCCAGACCAGGTGACGCAAGTTCAACTGTTTCTCAGAAGTACTTCCTTCTGGTAGACACACAGCAGGGAAGCCTATGTTTAAACTAACTGTGTGCTTAAGAATGTGATATGAACCTGGCCTAGGGGTGCCAAGGACCACAACAAAAACAGGGGGAGACGCAGTCAAACAAAGTTTAAATAATGTATTAAATCACCAAAGTTAAATAAACATACCAAAATGAAGAGTGAGGTGTGGAAGTCAGTCAAGTCAGTAGTGAAGTGCATGTATGGATGAGTGAGTGATGTAGTGGGTGAGTGTTGCATGTGATAACAGAAATAACAAAATAAGGGGAATGTTGGGAGAGGAGCTGGAGTGAGGAGAGCTGGGAGAGGACTGGGAGCGGGCCCACGTGCACGCCAATCAGACTCAACGATCATCAATCAATCTGCTGCTCCCCAGTCCTATGGGAAGGAGAACAGAACAAATGAATACAAAGCAAATAAGCAAAACATAACTATAACCAAGGAGTGATAAATACATAAAACCCTATGCCTACAGTATATCCTCCTAATGAGGGAACCGTCACAAATGAAACAGAAACAAATAGAAGCAAAATCTTACCCCCTCACTAATTTGTTTGCTAGTACTGATTATAATCCTAAAGCACACCTACAGTATCATAATCACCCCCCTCCCTTATGTTTTATCTTTTATTTACATATACATATGTTTTATTTACATAATGTAAATAAATATCCCACCGCATCGGCCCGGCTCACCACTCCAACAAACACAGCTTTGTTTCTATAATTCATCAAACACAAAGACAATTCCACTTCAATCAAGCACACGCTCCCATCTCTCCCACAGGGGAGATGCTATACGAACGCTACAGTGTGGTTGATTCTCTCCCCTCTCCACTGGTGGGAGTCTCGCCTAGCAGAAGAATGGCTGCTGCTCGCTTACATTTTTCACACCTCTTTTTCTCTGCGCTCTCGTTTGCCGATGTTCTGTCCGGTGGACACGTGCCGCAAGTCTGACTCATCTGTCTTTTGTGAGGCTCACACCTTGTTAAATTTGACATGAAAACCCCTCGCTGGAACAAAATGCCCTCTGACTAAACTAGACTGGCAACAGCAGCTAGCCCCAGCCCCCATCCCACACACACACACACACACACACACACACTTACCTCCTGTGAAATCAGCGCTGTAACAACTGAATCTGTTTTGTACTGCACTTGTGACAGAGGATGGGGGCAGGGGCGTCAATTGGGTATGGCAGGGGTGTGCAGCTGCCATACCCTGGGTCCAGGGGTGAAAATAAAAGTGACTTTTAAATATAAATCCATGAATGTCTCTTTGTCTATCTGCGCTGGTTATTATGTTGTTAAATTACAGTAAAATAACTACAAATGCAAAATGTAACAAAATGATCACTTTAACTATTCTCCACACTTCTCCCCATCTTGACAAAATGTTATATTCCCAGGTTCCGCAGGTTAGCTGCACAGGTGCAATGCATTATTGTTAATTGTGGCACATTTACTAACATGCCAAGTTTAGCTGCACTTGAACAACCGTTCCAGGCTGCCATATATCCAGACCAAAAAATCATAGAAACCTGTGTAAAAAACTGACATTTTTCACCACTCGCGCTGTGAGGTGTTGTGAGCATGTAGATCGTCTATTTTCACAATATAACCGGGTTATACAAAATGTAATTATCCATGAGGACTCCCATCTTTGCCATACCCTATACCTATAGCTTTTGCTGAACTGATGCCACTGGGTGGGGGTCAGGGTTGTTCTTGCTGCAGTATTTCCTCCAGATCCCTGACCAGGGGCGTCACACGGGGGGGAAAAGTAGGACTGAGTTACTAGGGCCCAAGGTGGAGGGCCTTAATTATTTTATACTTTAGCTATTGAAAAATAGCAGATATACAAGCTCAGCTGCGAGCTTGTAGATCTGCTATTTTTGAAAAGTCGTGAAAATGGGTGTAAATCGGGAGAGGAGAGGAGAGGAGAGGAGAGGAGAGGGCGTTTGATTTGCCACTGGAAGGGAAATATGAGTTGCAGGAAGATGACAACAAAGGAAAAAGTCGATGTGGGTGGCGTGTGCACGTCTGTGCATGTCTGTATGAGAGTGAAATGGAGACTGGCTCGGGAGGATAGTGTGCCTGTGTGTTTGTGTGTGAGCATGTAGAATATATGTGCTTTATGTGTCGCTGTGTGTGTGTGTGTGTGTGTGTGTGTGTGTGTGTGTGTGTGTGTGTGTGTGTGTGTGTGTGTGTGTGTGTGTATGTGTGTGTGTGTGTGTGTGTGTGCGTGCGTGCGTGCGTGCGTGCGTGCGTGCGTGCGTGCGTGCGTGCATGCGTCCGTGCGTGCGTGTGTGCGTGGCCGCCAGGCGACAGGGCTGATGCATGCGGCGGGGCAGAGTGAGGGATAGAGACGCAATCGTTATCAGAGACACATACATACCCTCTCTGAGTCTCTGTCTCTGTCTCTGTCTCTGTCTCTGTCTCTCTCTCTCTCTCTCTCTCTCTCTCTCTCTCTCCCCTCCCTCCATTCTACCCTCTAACTGACAGGCCTCGTCTCCTACTACCCCACCCCGCCCCGCCCCTCCCAACACCCCCCCTCCCACCCCTCTGCCCGCCAAGGGTGATTTCTGATATGTATTTTCAGCTCTGTCGCCTCCGCCGCCGCGCGGAGGAGCGTGGTGCATGGAGGGGACAGGCATGTGGTGATGTGGTGTGGTGGGGGGGCCCAGGGAATGGGGAGGGGGTGGGGTGGAGAGACCAGGTAAATGAAAGCTTGTTGTCACACAGGCGTGCGTTTGTGGTGGGCATTGGGGAGGGGGGAGGGGGGGGGGGGGGGGGGGGGGGTACATACAAGTGGTACATTTTAGGCGTGTGACAAGCACAAGGTCACGCCACTGACCTGAGAACTGCCAAGCATATTTATTAAATACATTACGTTGTGGGGCGCCCACTGGCCTACCGGTCCAGGCACATAAGCTCAGTGACAGCATATGTCACTGGTTTGATTTCCGATACTGACTACCTTTGCTGTGTGTCGGCCCCCGTCTCTCTCCCCATCTCTCTCCATTTACTGTCGGTCTGCTGTCCTGTCAATGGAGGCATAAAAGCCCCAAAACATATCTTACTTGTTTAATTGTTTACGTTTTCATAAAACCTGCAGATCATGTATGTCCGTCATGCCTCATGTCACCCTCCATACAAGATCCCTGATGTGCTCAATATTAAGCCCTTATCTGGCAATGCCCATGTATGGACTTATTGTGTCAGTCTCATGACAACCAGTGTGGTTGTCGCGATGCAAGTCACACTTGCAAATGAATTCCGTCCCTGTCCCTTTTATGCCCATATATTATATGGAGATCCCTGATGTCATCAATATTTAAGCCCATAACTGGGAATGCCCATATATGGACATATTGTGTCAGTCTCTGTTGTTTCAGCGCGACCTCGCCCTAAAGCTTCTCGCCCTTATATTAGGTCGTCTTACTGGTAAATATTGAACCAATGAAAAGTATTTAAAAGCGCTTGTGACAAAGTCATACAGTTTCTACATTGGATCCATTGGAACACAGGTTTTTTTTCTTTTTTTTACATTTCCGGAAAATTACACTTCTGGACAGCGATGATAAACTCCTTTCACTCCTCCTGAATGCTCTTTGTGTCACGTATAAAGGAGAAGACATGTTGTGATAAGATAGCTCAGGGTCTCATTCTACTTTTCAAGGTCTTGGTTTTGGTTTTTTCTTGGTCGTACGAAAACAGAAGATCTGCCAAGCTCAAAGAGCGTTGCAAGCTTGTAGATTTGCTATTTTCACATGGTTTAAAGACATTGTACCATGACAGAAAAAGTACAAAACTATGGCACTACCTCTTTAAAATACTTTCAACCTGGTATCCCTATTTTTGGTAGGTAATTAACATTTTTGAAAAGGTTTTAGAGTTTTAGTTCCACAGTCTTAGCTGGTGCTGTGCAGGCCAAGAGCCACACTGAGGATTCTCAGCAGACTCCTGTTAGCCATCAGGAGATCTGCCCGCTTAACTAATCATCAATTACCTTCTTCTGCTGCTTTACAGGAAACGTTTCATTATGCAGCTGGAGGATGTATTGTACATACACTTGGCACAAGATCACACGTTGGGAGTCACTGTGTGTGTGTGTGTGTGTGTGTGTGTGTGTGCGTGTGCGTGTGCGTGTGTGTGCGTGCGTGCGTGCGTGCGTGTGTGTGTGTGTGTGTGTGTGTGTGTGTGTGTGCTGTAGCACATTGGTGCTCCAGGGGGTCCCAAGCAAAAGTAGTTAACATAGCATCACAATCATTTTGACCACTTTATCCATGCTTTGTACGTTGACTGCTCAGAAATAGCAGATATACAAGCTCACAGCGTGTCACCTGGTGCTGTGCTGCGAGCTTATACATCTGCTATTTTTTTGCATTTTTTAGAAAATCGTGAAAGCGCTTGGAAGATTTAGAATCATATTGATTTCTTTCTTTTTTAACACAAATCTTCTCTTCTGGGGGTCCCTGGCAGGCTGGCATAAAATATTGTCAGACAGGGGACCACGGCCAAATATATATATCAATTTGGGGGTCCTTGACACGAAAAGGTTTGAGAACCACTGCTCTGACAGACTAGCTGGGCGTGAATAAGTCAAAGTGGTTTTGCCCCCTGAATGCGCACACAACTATCGAGTAACATTTGTAAACAAGATACCCGTCTAGGCCAAGATATGCAAAGTATGCAAGTCTGTCGTTTTCACCATCAAAATGTCAGTTCCCCTTGAAACCTGTTTCCGAAAACATAACCCATTTTGTATGTATAGACGTTATGTTGATGCTTGGATTTCTGATGTTCAGGTCCACTTCCTCCACCTTTTACATCAATTATGTTTTTAGTTTTTTTGTTGTTGTTGTTGTTGTTGTTGTTGTTTTCTGGTCCACATGTACTGGTACTGTAGGACTCTGCCTTTGAAGATCTAAAGAGCATTTCTTTTTTTTTAACACAACCTTTACAGGCTGTACAGTAAGCTCTGATACATATACATGGAAATCAATGTTCTTAGAAAGAATAACGTATACTTGGTTCACTGCTGTGCATCAATGCATCCAAATGTCACCATCTTGTTTGCTTGTGGATTGTGCAGTATGCTGTGCAGCCGTGCTTCTCTGCTCGCCAGGATGGAAAGCTAGCCGTACCAGGCGTCCCCGAGGAGCGGATTTGAAAGCCTTTTCCCGTATACAGAATCGTCCCGTCTCCAGCTTCAGTCAACAGAGGATATCATCGCTGTCGGTCGGAAACCTTGTATCCAGAACTGTTGCTTTTCAGCATAATATGGCAAAGAGAAGAACTCGTGTTTCCATGGATCCAGCGTAGTTATAATTTAGTCACAACCTCTTGCTTGTTTATCTTCTTCTTTGGTTACATTTTTATAAAGCCCACAGAATTTACCGCTTTGCACCTCGTGTCCCTATTTTGGGCATGTCATTATAGGTCACCATTTTTCAAAATCTTCAAAGATGATTATTTTTCTCAACATTTGTCCGATCTACAAGCCCGATCGGCTGTAGATCGGCTATGTTGGCTATTTGTGCACTACTTTTGCACGTCTTTTGTAACACTTTTATGTGACAATGTACAAAATAGACCTGGCGGTGGTGATAAGTAGGGGTGTTTGAACCCATTGTTTAGGAATCTTTCCATGGGTTTACATTCTTGTCTGTGTTGGCCTAGCTCAGCCACACGAGAGGAAGAAAAAGAAAAAGAAAAACACATTTCAAGTAAGAAAGCTGCAATTAATTTAAGCCAGTGAAGGTGTCTCATTGTAGACTGGAGAAGAGAAAACATGAGAGACCAAAACTTGGGAAAGATGTTGTGTAGCAGTTGCACAAAAGTGCATTCAGCATGGCAATCACTTCTTCTGGGAGAGACGAGCATCTCAATGGAAGTCCTTCGGAGGGAAAACGCACAGCAGCGCACGCACAGAGACTGTTAAATATGCACACGGAAGGCACCGCTTGCCGTGTTGTCATTGTCTAGCTTTTGCATTTAGATGTATATTTACACGGGGCCCTTGTGTCAGCACGGTGTCATTTCTCCCCTGTTTGCCCACTCGAGCGTCGCTGCTCCCACCAGCACTCGTATCGCGGCATTGAAATGAACTCCCCTCCTTCCTCGCCGGCACAAATTACAAGTCCATTAATTCAAGAGCCCGGCGGTGGCTTTGAAGTCTCCACTGACTCAGCACTGTGTGACCCTGATTGGCAATTAATTTTTAACGGGTGAAACAGCTTACGGTGTTACTGGGATACTGCGTTGGCCTCGTGCTAGTAGCATACACACAGTAAAATACTCTGGGAGTAAAATACTCTGGGAGTGCACAAATGTAACCAAATGGACCCTTATCCATTTGGTTATACATTTGTGCACTGTCAGAGTCAAATTAGTTTTTGCTCTGTGTAAGAATTTAGCCAAGAGCAAGACTCTCTCTTTCTCCGGCCCTCTCTCTATCTCCCTCTCAGAAAGTGTCTCTACCTCTGTACTAGTCTGCGTCGCTACCATGGTGCCATGCTAGCCAACTGTTGGCATTGAAGCATGCCTAATGCTGCCTTCAAACCTAGATAGTTCGAGAGGCGCGATTACATACAAAGTGAATGCAAAGACGAGATGACGTGCGACTGGGCGCGGCGAACAATCCGAACGGGGTGGTGTGAATGGCGTGAACGGTCGCTTCGGTATCCTCATCCCAGTTGGAAAAATCCAACTGAAGCGACCTTCGCTTCCCTCCGACTCCACCCATCGCGTCCTGACACCCAATCAGCGTTGATATTGTCCGGAAACACGGTTTTGGGGCCCTTTTTTTTCGCCTTGATTCTGACGTGACATGTTTTTCTTTTCCCAACGCTGACCCACGTGATCAAAGTGAAGCGATTGAAGCGACTAGAAACAAAGAAATAGCTTCAGGATGGGGCATAAGAGTGATTTTCTGCACCTCTATCTCCCTGTTCTTCCTTTCTTTGTTTTGTCTCTCTCTCTCTCTCTCTCTCTCAGTGTGTCTTCCACTGCCGTCACTGATGGGGGGGTTTAATCCCAAAGCACTGCCTTTCACATTCAATCTGATGTGGTTCCGCTGCACACTGCTAGCACGCTAAGCTCCCCCCTTTTCATCCCCATCTCAATAGGATTTTCAGTTTAGTTATGTATTGAGAAATATGGAGCAGAGGCAACCATTTATCTCTCCTCCTTTTGTTCCTGTGGCATATTTGAGGGGATTTTCGACACAGCTGCTATCTTGATTTTGCCAGGGAATCTGGCTGGTCTTCTTGGCAGTCGGACACCCATTTCCCCGCAGTATTTCGGTCGGACCCTTTCTGTTGTGCTGTTACGTCGGGACAGCAGGTGAGCTGGCTGCACGTTGTTCGCAGTGTTGCCTGACAGAGAGCCGTCACCATTAAGCAGGACTGCATAGAAGGGAAAATGGCTACTGCCTCCACTGGGATTGAGCGTCTTTGGAGTGTGAGATTTGTTTAAGGCAAGAACAGTCTGCTGACAAAATGCTTTGGATGAAGCCTTGTGCGGCTCGGAGCCCAACGAAGATGCCAGCAGCGTCTCAGGCAGGCCCGGTTGCTAAAAAAAAAACACCTTTATGAGATGACAATCGCTCCAAACCCGAGATGCTCCCACTCTCTGGCATTGGCACAGAGAGATGTTTTATCAACGACAGCGTACATGAAGCACATTGCTTCTAAGCACGCCTTATCAACAAATTAATCCTTTGTTCTAAATTGTGTTCGCATCAGCCAATGTCACTTAGCCTCCCAGCCCACACCACGGCTTCACATCCTCTCCAAGGCCACTAATACCTCCAGGGAAACGTTTGAACAAAAGGGACGGACGGTCGACACTGAGATGCATATCGCAGTGCATTATAAACTACTTTAAATCCTTTTCATTGTATGCCCTTATAGGGTAATTGGATATGTTTCACTAACAAAGGGGCACTTTAGCTCCTCAAGGAGCTAATGGCCGTACAAGTAGAGTCTTGCATCCTGTAAGCATAAACATCAGTCATTATGGGGTTGAATATGTTACATAAGCTGTGTCGTCAGACCTCTCCCACACGTCAATGTGGTGGACTAGCTGAATAGCCAAAATGGCTGAAACATTATCCACAAGTAAAACAGCCCTAATGGCGATTAGCGACAGAGCTTCTAAATACGTGGCTGCTTTCACACTCACTGACAGATCTGTGCCACTCACTCACATACTGTACCTGTAGCTCTGTGCCACTCATTCACATACCTGTAGCTCTGTGCCGCCTCTCTGTGGCTTTCACAGACGTGACAGGACATGAGCGTGACATGAGGCGTGACAGGCGTGACTGCACTCACTCACGGACACGAGCTGGCCGTTTTCATACCAACTGCGACAGTCACAAATAAAAACGCAATAACCAAAACGTCAAATTGTTTTTGACTTGAAATGTCTCTCAGCCTTTTAAATCATATCTTGCCTGCTCACACATCACAGAATGTGTCTTCTGTTGTGTCGTTAAGAAAGCGTAAAAGTGGGCCCTGAGGGTCCACAAAGGCCCATTTTCACGATGGTGTAGCAAATGATTCAGTTCTTGGTTTTACAATTGTTTGGTAACATGAAGTTGTGTGGTTAGCAATTCTTTGTTAACACCAGGAAACTGGAAGACATAACTATAGCTATTCAATGTAATTGTGTCTTGTCAATAGTGGTTACTGAACAAGGTCACGGAACAATACAAATATAGACTCACTTTCACAATCACAAACCCAATGGCTGGGAAACTGTATAGGCAGCGCGCCAAAAACCCGGGTCACTTTACCTAAGAGTGAAATAAAGCGTGTCGTGTTTTATTGATCCCAGTGTGGGTTAGCGTTAAAGCTTAGCCTTGTCCTGTTCTGTTCCACAGAGAAGGAGACCTTCTTGGAGCCATTTGTGTTGAAGGACTTGTTGCCCTCCTCCCTGGGAAGTTACTACCGCTACACGGGTTCTCTGACCACACCGCCCTGCACCAAGGTGGTAGAGTGGATCATCTTCAACAGACCGGTCTATGTCTCCTACAAACAGGTGAGGAAGACACACACACACACACACACACACACACACACACACACACACACACACACACACACACACACACACACACACACACACACACACACACACACACACACACGTTCTGAGTGTTCTGAGAGCCGATCTACAACAATGCTGCTATTTTAGGCACTAGAGTTTGGGCCGCTGAGCGGGCTTTGTCAGAGTATCCATGTTACCCGTTTGTCTGTGTCCCTTTTATGCCTACAGTATATGGAGATCCCTGATGTAATTAGTATATACAGTACCGTTAGTGCCTATTGATAAGTTTAGTGACTCGAACCCTAAGACGAACCCTAAGTTTGTTTGCACCTTATTAAAGTAAAATAAATTGAGTGCTAAAATCCTTGCTTCTGAAGTGGCCCGTAGAACTGTTTTCAATATTTTTGACTGTGTTGTGTTTCAAGCATGCTTATTCTTCTGACAGGACATACATAATGAAATTGCTGAGAGCTTTAGGATGTTTATATGAATGAAGATAAATAGTATTATTGCAGAGACTTGATAATGTAAGTAAAAAAATCACACCCGTGTGAAGTGGAGCTGTGTGTGTGTGTGTGTGTGTGTGTGTGTGTGTGTGTGTGTGTGTGTGTGTGTGTGTGTGTGTGTGTGTGTGTGTGTGTGTGTGTGGATCATGTGTACTGATTTTTGTGACATTTGAAGAAAATATGTAGGAAAAGGAGCAAAAAGTGTGTTTTGGAGAAAATTCAAGATGGCGGAAAATCTATCATGGCGCAAATGGGCGTGGCCTATATGGGGAGATGCGTCATGACCCAAGGAATCCAGGGAAAAAATATTTTTAATTTTCCGACCTACGGTTCAAGAGTTACAGGCCAAAACGTAAAGTGGGGTGTTATGGCGCCACCATGCGGCCAAATGACACAATTATTTTTTATTTAATCCTTGAAATCATTATGAACCTCCTCTCCAAGTCTTGAAACTCTAGCCCCTATGGTTTGCGAGAGACAAATAATTGAATGTGAGTTTTTGCGATTCCCATTATAAGTCAATGGGGAAAATTAATTCACTAATAAATTAATATCAATTAAACTATAGAACCTTTCTCTTAGAAAAGTAATAGCCCACGATTCCCGAGTAAGCCGTTCGATTTGACATATGGCGCGAGTGTGTGGTGGCAAAACTGTGGGACTAGTGGCGTGCCGAAGTTTAGGAAGTTCAGGCTACATACAGACAGACAGACAGACAGACAGACAGACACACAGACAGACCCACACGGCCACGTATAGGGAGCCTGTGCTTCACACAGCTCCAAAAAACATGTGGTCCTAAGTGTTTCTTATTAGGGCCGGAACATCCTTACATCTGAACTATCAGAGCTTTCCTAAACAAAAACAACTACCGGTAGATAGCATAGGAAATAGCTTGGTTGATTTGATGTTATTGATTGATTTTATTTTATTATTATTTCGTTTTGCTTCTATTTAATAGGCTATATCATTTACTGAGCCTGGCGTATTACATTGTGCTGGTATTGCATACAAATTAAAACATCAAAATGTTATTTTAATGTTCTACAAATTCCCAAAAATTCCAATCATTATCGTTCATAATTCCCTATTGAATTTATGATGCATTTTTTTGTGCATGGTGAACATCATGGCGCATAGCCACACATATGAGTTGATAATAAAATACTTTGTCATTGTGACTGTCTGTGTTTATCGACAATTGGCAAAGCATTAAGACTTTATGATGATGGAAACGCTTGGTTATTGATGTGCGTTGTTACTTTATGCACGCATACATACAGGCAGGCATTTTCTATACAACCAGTGGAGCCACACGGCCAAGATGCATTCTAAAAATAGATTCTTCCCCCTGCCAGTAATAGATTTGGAATTGAGCACGTTATGTGATCCCTCAATCGGTGAAATAATTGAAAGTCACCCTACCTGGTGTCAAGCTAGTCTTTCTTTGGCTAAGAAGAGTACAGTATGTGAAGAGTATGTGAATCTACAGTATCATGTTAAAGTTCATATAGTTAATTGCGACCGTAGGTATGAAAACCTGCAGATCATGTGCGTGTGTGCGTGCGTGCGTCACGCTTCTGCCCATATATGGACATATTGTGTCAGTCTCATGTCATTTTGGACGAGGTCGCTTCTCGCCCTTAGGGCGTCTTACTGGTTGATATAGGTGTAGATTATTGTTAATATGGGCCTTTAAAGGCCCTGACACTCCAAACCAACTTGCAAGAATAAACGGCAACTAACGGCGACTGATCAGATCGTTTTGTGTCGCTTCAAGTCTCCGATTACAGTTGCATTGGGGGGCATCCGAGTGGTGCAGAGGTAAAGTTCCTGCCCACCATTGTGGAGAGACTGGGGGTTTGCATCCTCCGTGGTGCGGAGGATGTATGTCATGCATTACGCCCTCCCGGTGAAACTGCTCACTGGCAGGTGAGAAGATGCCTATCGGAGGAGACGTGCTTGTCTACACCAGGGGTTTTCAAAGTGGGTGATGGGGCACCCTGGGGTGCCGCGACAGCAGTCCAGGGGTGCCGCGAGATAACTTGATAATATTTGGAATTTATTTGGACACTTAAAATATATTTAGTATCATTTTAAACTTGAAGTACAAACGTATTTTCAGTCAGTTCTAACCAAAATGGCTATTATCTCAACGTTTTCCTGGTAACATAATCACTAAAATATCGTCACAGTTGGGCAGAAACCTTGTATCTCCAAGTTTCAAATGTGTACGTCTTTTGGTAAAGCAAAGCCCTGCTTCATCATACAAGACTGTCGCACAAAACTAGTGAAAACAGAATAAAATGCATTCCCCATAACAAGTAATAACTGAACAATAGAGGAACAATAACTGTTAGTGTTTGCCCAAAGGCATGCTGGGAAGTCCATCCTCATCCAATGCACAGTCCAGAGAACACATGGTAAAGAAAGAGAAGTGAATTAGTCTGTTGTTGACTCTAGCATTGACAATCCCACTGTGCTTCTGTAACTTACAAACCAAGGCATCACATGCCAAGGCTGTCCTCTGTTGCGCCTATTGAATTTTTTTGTATGTATTGTGCTGTGCAGAAATGTAGGCCACGTTAAATGGTATATACTCCAGAAGTACATTTCACACATTGAGCTACTACTGCATCTAAGCATCGCTCGATATTCAAGATTTTTATATTGAGCCTGTAGATGTCTGCTTCTAAATCAGTCTTCCTTTTAGTATTGCTCCATCTACATTCCAATGCTGGCTGTTAAACTAACTCAATTTCCCTCAAGGGATCAAGAAAGCTTTCTCATATTTTATTATTTATTTATCTAATTTAACGTTATGCTTGTGTTAGCAACTGTTAACAGTGTACATTTAAAAGTAAAGCTTATAATTGGTAAAACGGACCTGGTCTTTTTTTCACTCTCTACCAAATCTCTTTGCCAAAAAATAGCAGATCTACAAGCTCACAAGGCATTGCGTTGCAATGCGTTGTGAACTTGTAGATCTGCTATTTTTTGGCAAATGTTCCGCCCCAGGATAATGGATGCGATATCCTAAATCGCAATTTCTTTGGTCACAATAATCGTGACATGAAATGTTCACATCGTCCCATCCCTACTCCTCTTAGGAGTCAGAATCGCTTGAGTCATTCAAGTACAATAAACTTGCAGGAGTTTGCCATTTGCCATTAGTGCACTGTGCACCAGCCTAAGAAACTATACTGTACATTCATTCATACAGTAAGTACTGTATGTAAATCTCTCTATGTACAGTTTGTGCCACAGCTGCATTTTATTGGATGCAAACATGTGAAAATAAGCATGGTACTAGAGACTGCAGCCTAATGCTGTAGCACTTTAGGCTGGAGTGCTTGTGTGTGGACATTTTAATAAGGTCAAGGTTGGACATACAGCACTAGCTGCTTGATGAGAAGAAAACCCAGAGTTAATAAAGAAAAAAAGGGATTGGAATTGTATTGCTGTACTTTATACTGTGAGAATAGAAACCCTCTCTCCTCTCCTCTCCTCTCCTTCTCCCTCTCCCTCTCCTCTCCCTGCCTCCTTCCCTCGCGGAGCACTTGGCAGATCTGTGTCCTAATGAGACCAAATGAGTTTGCTTAAGAGCACTGCTGGAGGAAGCCAAATGTGGAAGACGTATTCACCTTTCTGGCTGGGAGTAAGAGAGAGAGAGAGAGGGGGGAGGGGGAGAGGTGGGACCATGTGACAGCGGAAAGGGAGAAGGAATGAGCTGCAGGAAGAGAGATCAGTAGCTACAGTAGCATGTCCTGTATGTGAGAGAGAGAGGAAGACAGAGATTGACTGACAGAGAGAGAGAGAGAGAGAGAGAGAGAGAGAGAGAGATGACCAAGTGTTTCTGTTTTTTCTGTTAATAATTCATAATTTAATTAATACATTATATGTTTGTTGACATAATCTCGCTAAATAACAATCAATTAATAACATGAACACGTCAATAATAGTGCAAGTTTACATATGAGCTGGAGGTGAGCGACTTGCAATATATTGTCCTATTAATTATTGTTTAGTGACCCGTTTTTAATTAACAACAAAATAATAATAAATAATAATTTCACGAAAAACCAGCAATTTTAACTTGGGGGGCTGAAAATCTGCTAGCCTCGCATATCCAGGCTTACTCATCTGCGAAGAGAAAAGCCTGGTTACGACCATAGGCTGAAACGGCATGAAACGGTGCTACTTCCGGAGGGAGAATTTCACCAGAAGACTGCAACGCATGACGTAACGTCCGTTAACCGCAGCACTTCCGCCACTTCCGGTGTCTGCAGGTTCATGCCATTTACATCGCCTATTGTGGCCAGGGTGTGGGTTTGCCCCTCTGCTCTGGTAACAATTGTTTTTATTGGTCAATTTCATCCCTTAACTACTGATCACACACTAACTTCTACTCAAAACATACCAACAATATATTTGATGGCAATTACGTTTTGAGATATCTTGGTCACAGACAGACAGACAGACAGACAGACAGACAGACAGACAGACAGACAGACAGACAGACAGACAGATAGACAGAAATCGTTACATAACCACCTTGGCAGAGGTAATAACACCAAACATACCATCACAACAAAAAGGAAGGCCAGGGTTTGTTGTTGTGCTCGTTGCGACTCACAGTGAGACCACAGCTGGTCCAGCAGGCAGTAATAGAAGGGATTTCTGAGTGAATTAGAGGAAAACAAAGGGCTAGAGGGATGTGGGGTGAAGAGAGAGAGAGACATAGAGAGAGAGAGAGAGAGAGACAGAGGGGAAGATGGAACACAGCATGCCTCCACTCTGCAGGACTGACCCTTAGCATGATTCAATTTGGTTCTGAGCATTGCACCAACATTGAATCATGCGGTGTGATTCGGAGAGTAGATTTGTCTTTTTGGCTCATGACTGAGTTTGAGAGTTTTTCCATCTTTCTTAGCCGCTTAAAAACCCTATATACTCGCTTGACTGGAGTCGCCCACGGGTCCGGGTATAGAAGCCACTCATTTGTATGCAATCAATCTAGTTTTGAGAAAGACGCGTTTAAAGTGTGAGGATACAGAGAAATAAATCGCCCACGTGCGTTTTCTGCTGCCACGAGATCTACCCAGAGACGTACACACTTATACATCATGGTTGAATATCGCTGCCAGTCACAACTACAATATTTTCAACACAGTTAAAAGCGAGCTATTGTAACTCTCCAGAGTGAGTGACACCCACAGTCACAACACCAGAGGGACAACCCACGATCTGGCACTCCCCAAATTTAGCACACACAATTCTCATTCCACTACTCTGCCACCTTATGGTGGAATGCCTTGACATCATAAATTAAAGTATGTGAACCACTGGCTTCTTTAAAAACTGGTGTGGAAAAACAGTGGTGGCAAGTAACTACAACACCTCCATACTTTTACTCAAGTACATTTTGAATTCCGGACTTTTACTTGTAACAGAGTATTTCTATATTGCAGTATTGATACTTTTACTTAAGTAAAAAATGTATTACTTTTTCCACCACTGGTGAATCAGGAAACTACAAGTAGAGTTAGATATTATTTCCCTTTGAAATGAGGGGTCATACACTTCTTCTCTGTAAATATAGCTATATATTTGTATTTGTTGATGTCATGTATTAATGTTTTAATGTGTTAATATGTCTATATCTATGCTCTGCTGATGAATTGAATACATAGGACCACAATGGAAACAGGTCCCCAAGACCTTTTTGTGTTTTGTTTTGTGTTTTATGTTTTATTGAACCTTAACCTTAATAAAGTATTCAATCAATCAATCAATCAATCAATCAATCAATCAATCTAAAATAACAACAACAATAACTGATTTATTTTGACAGAACACAAAAGTGATTGAATTTGATTGAGATTGGTGTGAAATTGTATGGCTACTGAGTGGGATACAAACAATTTGAAGACTTAATGTGCCTGTCTAAAGTGACAATTTAAAATACATTCATGCTAACTTCAAATACTTGAACTATGTCATTAATATACTTTAGAGTTGTTGTGTGGAAATAAGAACCTCCCCATCTCTGTGGGGTCATGTGATCAGTGACATCATGAAGGTGTACTCTTTGGCTTGCAGAGTACACCTTCATGATGTCACTGATCACATGACCCCACAATCAATTATCCAGTTCAAGGCAACACAGAAGGGGGGACTTTTTCTTATTTCCACACAACAAGGTATATCTAAGGTATATTAATGACATGGTTCAATGTTGAAAATGAGTGGTATTCCCCTTTAAGCCCCATTTACTTCACTGTACATGACGTTTACTTGAATTAAAGGAGTCCACTTTTTCATTGTAGGGCCGACACTTTGTTTACATCCTAGTCTATAGACTAGAATGTAAACAAAGTGTCAGTCTCACAATGGCCAAAATGATTATTTTATCATTATTTTACACTTTTTGTGGTCATTTTTGAATAGAAGCACTATATGAAGCTTATTTTTTTATAAAATATTTTCGAAACATTATTTTAATTTTAGCATCCGTTTTTCAAGAAAAAGTTGACTAGCTCCTTTAAGTCAAATGAAAAATAAAGAAATAAATCCCCAAATAAAGAATTGTAGTGCAGCAATAGTCAGCTTTTAGAGAGATCAATACTCACCTGAAAAGCCTCCCCCTGAGATGAATATGGGCTTCTCGGTTTGTGTGTGTGCGTGCGTGTGTGCGTGCGTGCGTGCGTGCGTGCGTGCGTGTTTGCCTCACTCCAGGATGGATTAGACTCCAGTGAGACTGTGATTTCCACACAGAGAGCAGAATCCCTCCACTGGGGCTCTACTGAGAGTTTCTTGGCTTCAACAGAAACTGTTTGTTCCGGGGGGTATCAACATGCTGTGGATTAGGAGATTGGAGGCTGATTAGGAGATTGGGTGGGGGCCTGGGGGGGGGGGGGGGGGGGGGGGGCATTTCATCCTTACACAGCCTGGCATGAGGCCGTGTGGTGTGGGTGCAGGCGCTGCATGGTGTGTGTCGCTGTGTGAGAATGGCTGTGTGTCAGTGTGTCTGTGTGTGTGTGTCTGTGTGTGTGTGTGTGTGTGTGTGTGTGTGGGTGTGGGTGTGGGTGTGGTGTGTGTGTGTGTGTGTGTGTGTGTGTGTGTGTGTGTGTGTGTGTGTGTGTGTGTTTCTGATGTGTCATCTCCGCCCACATACACCGCCCGATGTGGTGAAAATTATGCAGCATATTGCTGTTGTCGGGTGGAAACCTTGTGTGTCCAAAATGGTGCATTTTGTATTTATCTTTTACAAACGATTTAAAACAAGCACATCTGCTGTTTTCACTAGTTTTGTGTGACAGTCTTGTTATGGTGAAGCAGGGCTTTACGGAACAAAAGATGTACAAATGTGAAACTTGGAGATACAAGGTTTCTGCCCGACAGTGACGATATGTGAACTATGCTGATTTAGCCAAGCATGTGAGCTAGTCTACGGATGTTTATGATCTCCTCTGCCTGCACCCACCATTATCCGACCTGAAAGTGCCCTGATTGTGCAGCCCTTCCTCTCTGTTTGTTGGCCTAGCATGAATAGACACTTTTAAACAATGACGGTGTGAAGAGCCCTTATTCATTCTTTTTGGGTCTGTAGTTTGTGAAATAACTGTGTGGGCTGTAATTGTAATTGTTGTTATACAACCTTTCGGAAAAGCAGCCTTTATGTGGCTCTGTGGAGGAACTGAACTGAACTGAACTGAAATGTGACTGTGGTCCGCTAAGGTATCAGTCCATTTGGTGTCTGTACTTTGAACAATACTTGCAAATCTGTGGATAGCTGCTGTCAAACAATGGTGCTGTTGTGTAACACTAACAATGCCTCTGATTCCATAATGTGGCATGCAATATATATGGAAATTATCGATTAATTCATTAATTGAAAGTTGAGAACCTTATCGATCGATTAATCGATTAATTGATAAGCAGCGTTTTTTTTAGAACCAAAAGGAAAATCGCCTTGATGTATATAACATTAACGCACGTCAACGAGATTCAGCTGTACACAGACACACCTGTATGTAACTTTCACAGGACGATCGCGCTATGAACGGTGAATGTGAACGAATCTTTTGAACGGAACGAAATGATTTGTTCACTGAAATGAACAGCATTGCCCATCACTACTGAGGAGTGTGCAGGCCGCTTCTTATCACCTATGCCTGGATCCCAAGGCCACTTATCACCTGACAGGGGGAGTTTCCCCGGTTGGACGTACTGTAGCACGTGGAAGGAACAGGTTATTCCCTCCATCAGGTGCGCCCCGGCTAGTCAGGGGGAGGCATTATAGAGACCAGGATTACTGCATGTTTTTGTGAGGGTATATCTCTCTTCCCTAGGAGTCACGGGGAGAACATGCAAACTCCACACAGAAAGGCCAGTTCTCCTATCCTTTGACGAAACTCTAATCGGATGTTGCAGTTTAAAGTGCAGACAAAGCTTGCACCAAAAAAAGTAATAAAATACAGCGCTGTCTTGAAATCACAGAGATGTAGCGGTTAACTGCCTGAACATTTCTCAGAGGTGTAGTTTGTGGATTGAGACTAATCTCTCTCTCTCTCTCTCTCTCTCTCTCTCTCTCTCTCTCACTCCATTTTTTCTTTCTCTGTCCATCTCATGGATGTCACGTGCACTCAAAGATCTCTTTCCTGGGGCTACTATTAATTGTCATTCCAAAAACCCAGTTTTAATAAAGAAAACAGTCTGCATGCATGGTCTGCCGCCTCTCAAGTAAAACTGTGTAAATATCATCTTTCATTACCGTGTAGCCGTGGCCCTAATACAGACCTGGGCATTGTACGGCCCGGGGGCCGTATGTGGCACTGCCTTTTGCACTGCCTTTTGCACTGCCTTTTGGCCCGGCCCTCCACAATATTTTCATATGTGGTTGTTCATTAAAAAATAATTGCCCACCCCTGCCCCAATGCCATAATGATGCTGTCCAGTCCTAACTCACTTGCCTCCTCTCCACTCCACTCCACACCACTCCACTCTACTCTACTCCACTCCACTCCACTCCACTCCACTCCACTCCACTCCACTCCACTCCACTCCTTCTCTCTCTCTCTCTCTGTCGGCGCACGCACGCACGCACGCACGCACGCACGCACGCACGCACGCACGCACACACACAAACAATTTTATAAACATAACTCTCCACAGCCTGAGTAGCACACATCTCCGCCCCCGAAAATTACTGGTAATTTCATAGATTCTCAGAAACACACACACACACACACACACACACACACACACACACACACACACACACACACACACACACACACACACACAGGTAATGCATACTGTCACAAAGCCACAAAACAATAAAATGGTAAGATCTCAATTAGATTTTGTATTATAATTTTTTAATCACATAATACAGTATAGAGTTGTCATTTCTCACCTAATTACAGTATTTTCTTAGTTATCAGGCAGATCTTAGGCCTTATCTTGTCCTATACAGTAATGTATATCATAAACCTTTACTGACAGAGACGCAGACTCATTCATTCAGGAAACAGCGCAAATCCATCAGATGGATTATTTTTCCTTTGTGGCAACAGAAAGAACAGGGATATAATAGGTCTTCAATGTAACTAAGTAACGCCATTATTTTGGAAAAGGTAACTAGTAACTAGCTACTAAATTGCAGAACTTTGGTTACTCCATTACCCAAAAAAAGTATTCCGTTACAGTAACGCTGTTAATTGTAACGCTGTTACCTCCAACACTGGTAATACCAAATGTATATTATGTTGTATGGTGTTGTCCCACACCATCCATGAGATTATAGATCAGCTATTATTGGCACAGGAAACGGTCCTACAACGAAGTAGCCTTTACATTTGGCTTACTGTTGATCAACCGTTGCCAGACACTGATTCTGTGGTTGCACTTTAAATCAACCTGGATAATTACCTGAAATCTAATCATGTATTGTTACAGTAGCTTGGGAGAGGCCCAGCTACAATGGATGTCACGGGCGGGGGGATTAGGATTTTGCAGCATACACAGCCTTTCCCCATCTTTCCTTTTTTATTATTTTGTTTGTTCTCCTTTATTTATTCATCTTCCTCGTATATTTTTTTTGGCTGGTTCATTCTGCGGCCATGCCCTCGCATCTCTCCTGGGATTTGACGAGCCGGTGGAGGATGACACGAGGCAGGGGAGGGAAGGACAGGACGACTTCTTGAGTTCACTCAATCAAAACACAGATGCTCATCATTCCTAGCCTGCCTGGCTCTAGTCTAGCTGAATGAAGCCTTGCCAAGGGCATAGTATCCGGCGTGCAAGTTGAGGCGATATAGGAAGTGACTTCAAGGGAAAGTTCATATGAATAGCCGCTAGTTTAGCTGTTTTCCCCCCTGCTGGTACCAAAAGGTATTATGCTCCAATGGGTTTGAGTGGGTTTTTGCAGAACTTTACACTTGATTGTATTACCTTAATTCAAGTACAGCTAAACTTGGCATGTTAGTAAACGTGCCACAATTAACAATAATGAATTGCACCTGTGCAGCTGACCTGCGGAACCTGGGAATATACCATTTTGTCAAGATGGGGAGAATACAAGTGTGGAGAATATAATTATAATACCTTGTTAAAGTGACCATTTTGTTAAATTTTGCATTTGTAGTTATTTGACTGTAATTTAACAACATAATAACCAGAACAGATAGACAAAGAGACATTCATGGATTTATATTTAAAAGTAACTTTTATTTTCCCCCCTGGACCCAGGGTATGGCAGCTGCATACCCCTGCCATACTCGATTGAAGCCCCTGCTGCAGTCCTGTTTTCGGTGCAGGACACCAGCATACAACTGAGTACAAATCATCCTTTATTTTTTCGGTGTATTGTCTCTGATTCTGGAACAGCAGCTGATTGCCACATGGCACACAGAGGCACGGCGACAATTGGTTGTCATCAGTGTGTCCTCCGAGACATGATTCTTTGTGAAACTCTCTTTCTCTCATTCTCTATTGCAGCCAGTATCCTCTCTCTCTCTCTCTCTCTCTCTCTCTCTCTCTCTCTCTCTCTCTCTCTCTCTCTCTCTCTCTCTCTCTGTTGGGCACCAGAGTGAACTATGGTGCATTCGTGACAAACTCCTGAAAAACAAGCCGCAGTCACACACACCACAAAAATACTTTGTCCTGGTGAATTAGTAGTTG
>NC_137815.1:49578819-49581319 GCF_963921795.1 Nannobrachium achirus
CTGAGGCTGAGATGTGTTCTGGGCCTGGCTATATGGTACAGTACCTGCATATGTGTGTTTCACCCTGACCGTGCGATGGACCGAGGTCCCCTATATAGGTGACACTCTGTGTGGTATATTTCATTCACGCCTGAGGAAATCCTCTGGGCCGAAACGCTGCTTCTTGATTTGCTGCTGTGGGGAAACCCTATATTAAACAAGAAAAGAGTTTCTTCTAAGTGAGTGCTGGTTTCCCTTTTTTCTAAAAGTTCATTGTTGCTTGAACCGTGCACCCGAGACTTAAGGAGTTTTGAACAATACGTTGATGAGTGCTCCTCTCTCTCTTTCTTCAATGTGTTCTGGCTCAACCACACATTTGAGCTCCTAGGACATGGATTTACAACCTCTTATTATAATCACACTTCCTCTACAGTGGAGGTAGGGCTGATAATGTTTTAGCTGTCCTCAGGTGAGCATCCTTCTTCCTTTCATTGATAGGCCCATGACACCTCTAGAGGTGGCCTGGCATCCCAGGTGCATCCTCTTCACTTTTACCCCTCTTGCTGGATGATGCTAATCATCTTTTTCCCCATTTCTTTTCAACCACAGCCAGGTGCTTCACCCAGTAGCCTCTCAAAGCCATAATTATGGCGTGTAGGTGCTTGTAGGGCCTGTGCTCGGACTCCCATCTCATTCAGCAGCCCGGCGGTTGATGTGGCAACAAAGCCTCTGCAGCTGACCCTCACCTGGAGCACCTGTGATCTCAAGCCCATTGCGCTGCCTCGGCTGCTATATCTGAGTGCTATACAATCGTTCGCTTCACCAAATCTCAGCCTCCCATGGTCTGTCCTGCTAATTTGATTCCCCTCTTGCAGATGGTTGCTAGTATAGGCCAGTGTTTGTCAACCTTTTCAGGCCGTGACCCCCAACATTATCATATTTTCTACATGAACATGAGCATGTTGTGAGCATGTAAATCGTCTATTCTCAGAATTTCTGCCTCTAATATTTGACAATTTGGCCACTTTTTATTTTAGAGGTATTAAAAGGCCCTTAAATTGTCACTTTAGAAATGTGCAGATACCTCTATACAAAACAATGTTGCACATTAAGTTAATCATCTGGAGACCCCCCACAATAATTTGGGGACCCCCCACAGGTTGAGAACCACTGCTATAGGCAACCAGACTATTGTTCCAGGTCCAAGAACCTTTGTCACCTAAAGTAAACCTGTTTTCATTAACTTTTCTGTAATCCCAAAAGTCCATTGAGTTCAATGGACCTTTTCTGTCCCTTTTCTGATTGGACAATGTAAGCCAGACTACATTTCCCAGGGGATTACTCACAGCTCGCGTTAGTGCAACGCACTTGCAATTTCCCCAGAATTGCACCTTTCTAGTTTGGCAATTGTCCTGCTGGAACAATGAAGGTGTTTGGAGAAGATGGATGTTGGTGGTGGTAGTTATCCTTCCTTCCAGGATAATCACCATTTGCCCTTTGGACCAGGTTGTACCTCCAGGTCCAACCAGGTTTTGCAGCCTTAGTGTTACTGGTGTGCAGAGAGGCAGAGAGGACATCCATTATCTGCTCCAAACCTCTGCTTTAGGCTCTCGGGAGTGGGAAGTACGCCCTAGGTGGCTCTGTATGTCCAAGCTAGGTTTGCCTCCTTCCATATCTCAAAGATCCCTCCTGGTGAGATTTGTGTGAGCCAGGTTTTCCCATCTATTCCACTGGGTCTGCTTGGCTTGTGAGACTGCCTTTGCACATTGCTCTGTCTGCCCTTGCTGCATCACCTCGGCTACCACCAGGCCTTCTTCTCTGGGCAGATGTTGCCTTGTTGACTGGAGTCCAAAGCCGCCTGCCCCATGCTGCACCTGACCCATGATGTCTCCATGCCTGAGAGCATGCTTGCTGTATGGCCCCCAGATGGGCTCCACTTCCTCCCTGTTGCCAGTCTGGGCACAGCTTCTCAAATCATGGCATCCTGAGACTCAGTCCAGGTCTAGGGATGGGACGATATGAACATATCAAATGACGATTGTCGTGACGATAATTTACGATATTATCGCGATAATCAAAATATCCCCAACATCCATTATCCTGGGGCAGAACATTTGCCAAAGAATAGCTGATCTACAAGCTCTCAACGCGACGTGTTGAGAGCTTGTAGATCAGCTATATTCTTTGGCATGAGATTTGGTAGAGATTTAAAAAAAGACTGTATTAAGTACGTTCTTTCCAGGTCTGTTTGACCAATTATAGAGGTTTTAAAAGGTACCAGATATGCAGCTCGGAAAATAAAAGCTGAATTGATCTCAGTGCATGATTGATGGAGGATGCTTTCACGATAAATTTAAATCTCCACGATACTATTATTTTTAGTCTCTTTTATCACGATAAACGATAATAACGATTATCGTCCCATCCCAATCCAGGTCATAACCACCTTGGATTTATATTCTTCAATGAGGCCAGGTTCCATAGCACCTTTACCTTACTAGCCGACTGCAACTGGCTGTTC
>NC_137815.1:49583819-49591319 GCF_963921795.1 Nannobrachium achirus
TATTGTGACAAAAGAAACCGCGATTTACGATATTATCACGATAATCAAAATCCATTATCCTGGGGTGGAAATTTGCCCCAAAAAAAGCAGATCTACAAGCTCACAACGCGTCACAGCTTGTAGATCGGCTATTTTTTGGCAAAGACATTTGATAGAGAGTGAAAAAAAAGAAAAAGACTGTATCAAGTACGTATACAGTACTTTTGGTAAAAGTACCTTTTACCAATTATGGAGGGTTTAAGTGGTACCGGATATGCAGCTCCGCAAATGAAAGGTGAACTGATCCCAGTGCATGACGGAGGACAATATCACGATAAATAAAATCTCCATGATACGATTATCGTGAGTGTTTTATATAATATTGCGTATCGTACCATCCCTAGCGCACACACATGCCACCTACAGTAGCATGCTGGCTGGACAGAGCTTAAGATTTTCTGTCGTTGCATGCACTCTCTTACTGCAAAGTCATTCACTGTCATCTTCTGTGTGTGTGTGTGTGTGTGTGTGTGTGTGTGTGTGTGTGTGTGTGCGCGTGTGCGTGTGTGTGTGTGTGTGTGTGTGTGTGTGTGTGTGTGTGTGTGTGTGTGTGTGTGTGTGTGTGTGTGTGCACGTGCGTGCGTGCGTGCGTGCGTGCGCGAGTGCATGAGTGTGACTAATGGCTTTAGTAATGCTGAGCCTCATGGGTCCACACTTGAGGATGTGATTAGAAAAAAAAGAAAACCTCCACATTTATGAGCAAGCTAATCAATTTTGTGCGTGAGCCTATTCTCAATCAAAGCATGTTCATCATCATCACATTACCTTTCATATTTGCATAATGTGATGCAGTCATTAATAAACAAAGTATGAATATCACAGAAAACAAATGTTAAGCTTAGTACACAAGGCACAAGGTTATTGAGAATTAACACGCAAAGCAGTACAGCAACTTGGCGCGCAGAAAATTGATCAGGTTTAAGTATACATAAACAAGGCGAAAATGCAAATCAGTAGAGATCATATAGGTACATATGAAAGAGGGCTGACAGCTCAGAGACAAACTCTATCAGTTATGGCTTTAATTATTCATAGACTGTAAAGCAATTAGAATATTTTTTACAAAAATTACACAAATTAAAATAAACTGACAACATTAATTTGACACTGTGTAGGGAAAGATGCAATACTTTAAATACCTGACTGCCACATGCTCCCTTGATTGGAACAATTAATATTTTCTATACCTTATTTTGAAGACCCACAGAAGCCACGATCATGTCCATGTTGTGGAAATTCACTATGTTGTAATATCGATCAACATGTTTTCTTTCACATGGAAAAGAAGAATTGTTAGTGTTACCGCGACTGTCTGTCGCTTAGATATAGGCCGGTGGGGAAAAAAAAGTTTCTCAGCGATCGACGCGATCTGGAGCAATGCATAGAAGCGGAGAATATTCACTTCCTGATGACGTCATCGCCTAAAGGAACAAGGGAGATTGAGTTTTCTTTCACCCCCAATGACCGCGTGCTACTGTTCTTTAATATAAAAGCGATATCCTGACTTTTATCAGGAAAAGCACTCCGCGGCCGGGTTTGAAAAAGCACTCAATGTGTTAATAGGTTCAGGTAAATTACTGTAGCAGTGAGTTGGAGTCTGACAAACGGGAGATGCAACAGTACTGTATATAGCCACAAGCATCAGTTCTTCAGCTACAAATCGAATAAATATCGCTCTGAATTCCAAATAAATAATTTCTTCAGTCTTGCTTTAACGTTAACTTAGTCATTCGAACCAGTAGCAGATTTCCCAAGTTCAAATAGAGCAGGTGAGTTGACACGTCTTACATCAGCTAACAGCGCAACGAAATACAATTCCCCCATCTTAAATCTTGCTTCATGTAGATCGATGTTGAGCCTGCTACTGTACATCAATTTCTCGGGAATCAACATAACTATAGGCATTCACCCATGACACACATAACATACTGTTCTTAAATTAAATATGCTCACGTGAAGGTGAGGTGCCGGTCTGGAGGATAGCTCACAATAACACATTTTGGAACTCCCATTTGCACGTGTACTTTTGTGAACGTGGACTACATAACTCTCATCTGATGAAGGACCACATGGCATCGTAAAATCAGCGATCGATATAGGTGTACAAATGGAGTTACAAGTGTCTGCGCGTTTGCTTTCCTTTCCTGCTCCATACATAATCAATACACCACGACAGGCTGTGGAATATCGGGGGCGCAGGGGCGTCAATTGGGTATGGCAGGGGTATGCAGCTGCCATACCCTGGGTCCAGGGGGGAAAATAAAATATACTTTTAAATATAAATCCATGAATGTCTCTTTGTCTATCTGTGCTGGTTATTATGTTGTTAAATTACAGTAAAATAACTTCAAATGCAAAATGTAACAAAATGGTCACTTTAACAAGGTATTATAATTATAGTCTCCACACTTTTATTCTCCTCATCTTGACAAAATGGTATATTCCCAGGTTCCGCAGGTCAGCTGCACAGGTGCAATTCATTATTGTTAATTGTGACACGTTTACTAACATGTTTAGCTGCACTTGAACAACCGTTCCAGGCTGCCATATCCAGCCCAAGAAACCGTAGAAACGCGGGAAAAAATAAAATGTACTTCTTAAAATAGTACATTTAACATGCCTGTTGCTAAGTTATGGCAACATGCCTTCGCGCGCATGCAAGACACCAGTCATGTTGCCATACCTTAGCTTTTTCAGAACTGACGCCACTGTCGGGGGGAAAAAAGAGAGCCATGATGTACAGATGGCCTCCTGTCATTCTGGTGTCAATCCTTTCTCTATATTACACTGTGCTCTGCCTGGGCGGACACATTTCAACATGCGCTCCAGACCAGTTAATATTGACAGACCATGTGGGACGTGGAACACGTAGCGTTGCTGTCAGGCAGAAACCTCATATCTCCATCATGGCTAACAGTCTCACACAAAAGTAGCAAAAAAATAACTGTTCTAAAAGCTAAAACCATAACTGATCTACAAGCTTGTGTGTGGGCTTGTAGATCGGCTATGTTTGCCACATTGGAAAAATTCTGTAAAGGGAAAGTGGATATGTCTGTACAATACAATACAACAAACACAAACCACAAAGCAAAACAATAACAAAAGAAAAACTAGAAAGATGCAATTGGAAATTGCAAGTGTGGTTGCCGTGGTCGCATGAATTTTGCAAATTCATTTCTTCTTACCTTTTGAAAATTAATTCACTAATAATAGGCTAATAAATTAATGGCCATATACTGTATGGAGATTTATGTGTCAGTCCTTGTCCCTTTTATGCCCATATATGGAGATCCCTGATGTCATCAATATTAAGCCCCTATCTTGGAAAGCCCATATATGGACATATTGTGTCAGTCTCATATGATGTCAGCCATCTCCATATTTGGGAAAGGTTACATTTCAAAAGTGAATGGAGAAAATTCATTCACAAATACATTTAAATAAATTAAACTATATAGCGTATCTCTTAGCAAAATAGCACGCATGCATGTCCCGATGAAGCCGGTCAATTTGACATATGGCCCAAGTGTGTGCCACCAAAACTGTGGGAGGAGTAGCGCGGCAAAAAAATAGTTTACTTGGAAGATGGAAGATGGAATACATACAGTACTATACTATTGTAGGGTGTATGGCATTGTAGGCTGTATGGCATTGTTAGTGTGACACTAACAATGCCATACAGTCCCAGGTATATATCCATGTAGCCTATAGAGTACTAAAGTGTGACGTAATTTACACATCCTACCTGGTTCGCGGTTTTCTTCCCCCATTCTGAATTCCCATAGACCTTTTTCATATTGCGTCATATAAGAACTGTGTTCCAATTATAAACAAATGATCTCAGCGGTTTGACTCATATGGATATGAAGAATCAACTGATGGTGAAAAAAACGCTAATGTTACTGTCGCCGAATTAGTTAAAATTTCACTAGAAACAGGCGTGAGTGACTTGACTATCATAAACCATACAGAGCCACCTCGCCGACAATATCGCAAAGACCTTTTGTTTATTTTTGGACCACAATGCTTATATGAGACGATTTAAGATGACCCAATGTTATTCTCCATACAGAATTACTTCTGTGGAACCGGGGGATGAGCGAGTCACGTCATGACTTCACTGTTCTATAGTGTAACAGTATGTTGCACTAGCACCACGTCTCATGCTCTGTTAGCAATATAGCCTAGCTTCCCCACTTACGGATGTATTTATCCATGCTGTCAGTCGTCCTATATAGGTTATTTGCTCATAAGCATGCAGCGGCAGCCACCCTGCCAATCTCTACAAACCATTCTTGGAAAGAGGGACTCCCCGCTTGCTTCCAACCCCTCAGAACCTGTCTACCGATGTGCCATTTCCGTATCAGCGTGGGTGTGGGAGAGAGTGTGTACTTGTGTTAGTGTAGCATATTTGTTTGTGAGGCCATGATGTTGGCATGTGCTATTGAGTGCACATGTATGTCTGTATGAAAGTGATTCAGTGTTTATTGTGCTTACACACGTGCTGTGTGTGTGTGTGTGTGTGTGTGTGTGTGTGTGTGTGTGTGTGTGTGTGTGTGTGTGTGTGTGTGTGTGTGTGTGTGTGTGTGTGTGTGTGTGTGTGTGCGTGCGTGCGTGCGTGTGCGTGTGTGCTTTTTTCCCCCGGTGCTGCATGACATGTCTGCATTTACATATCCATATATACTCCAAAGTATGTGGAAGTGCAGCTGGTTGGTTGAATGGGGTACCATGGCAACGCAATAGCCATTCAGAGAGTCCTGCCCTCCTGCAGGGAGGAGTGCTGGTCAAACATAGACATCTAGTGGTCAGAAAAAGACACTGCCCGGTTTTGTATTATCTTGTATGAGAGAGAGAGAGAGAGAGAGAGAGAGAGAGAGAGAGAGAGAGAGAGAGAGAGAGAGAGCGCGCACATGTGTTGCGTGTGTGCAGGATTTAACAATATACTTTGAAAACTGCATAGAAGGCAAACAAACACATTATAAGACAAAGTGCTTATGAAACAGGTGAGTTTGTAGCAACTCTTTAAAAGAATGAACTGACTCTGCATTATTTTATTGTCATGTCAACCATAATGTTTAGCCTAGATTTTGGGAAAGTTATAAGGCCTTGAACAGAAGCCCTAATCAATCTCACATTGTCATGTGGGCTCAAAGATTCAGGGACCATATCATGTACATTATAATGCTTTATGTTCATTTTAAATCCATTCTGCAGCCATTGCGTAGCCAGTGTAATGCAGCTAGCACTGGTGTAATGTGAGACCTGTGTTAGTAAACCACTTAAACCCTATAGTTGTCTATACTAGGCTCCCTCCTTTTTTCATCTCTTTGCCGAAAACAGACGATCACCAAGGTTGTGAGCTTGTACATCTGCTATGTTCACAGAACAAGGAGGTTGTGGTATGTGGCTAAAAGTCTATTAGTGGTAATCAGGATCGGTGGGAAACTAAAACATAGATCATTTATTTCCATATCTTGAGATTTTGATCCAGATTTAATCTTGGAAATGTTTCTAAGTTGAAAGAAACAGGAGTAGGAGCTGTGAACTTTCGTTATGTGTAATTCAAAGTTGAAAACTCCTTTATAGTCTTGAGTAACATTTGCATCATGCCAGAGGACCAATACACTGCTGTACCTTTTCAGATCATGCTCTTAGAGCCTTTAATGAGGACTTCAGTTTTGTCCGGATTAAGTTGGAGGACATTTTGTGACATCCATTCTTTGATAGTTCTTAAACAGACTTGCAGGGTAAAGAGCTTATTATTAGGGTAATTTGGTTTAAAGGAGAAGTACAGCTCAGTATTATCCGCACAGCACTGTAAGAGATACTCCACTTACCATTTACCATTAGGCTCTATTTACAATAGAGAGTAGCCTACATAGGGAGTTGAGACCTTCCTTAAACTAGTTGCTGGGATGATGTATTTTATCCAGAGCGGCTTACAAGTGCAAGACCAAAGTAGAAGGCATGAATTAAACCCTAGTCAACAAACCACAGGGTAAATAATCACATACAGATGTGCCATTTCAAAACTTCACACATCCTGCCATTGACAAGACAGTAGATTTTCAGGGATTTACAGAACATTGAGCTTGTAGATCAGCTAATTTTGCTATTTTCATGCTCTTCTCTGACTTCAACGTTTAAATCTAGCTATGAAGGTGGATTCTGCTTTTCAATGGGAATGGAGTGGTTTCTTGCAAAAATACGCTCCATTCTCCATAAAAAATAGAAAGGCAAAACAGAGAAAGAAACCTAACATTTCCTGCAAAATGCATTTGCAGGACATTTTCAGGAAAAGAGCAGTAAAGCCTGAAGAGTTGAAACAGTATTATTAGTATAACTAGCAGCCTAACTAGCATCTTTTAAAATATTTGACAAGAAGAGAGAGGAGTGCTAGGGGCGTGAGGTGGAGTCAGAAGAGGTGAGTGAGTTCTGAGGGGAGTTTAATCCACAGCTTGGAAACCATGAGGGAAAAGATTCTAGGACGCGTGGAGCGTTGGCCCGGGGTGTTTTAGGGAAGGGTAGGACAGACTTCCTGTGTTAGCTGATGAGCAGTAAGGGTTGTGTGGGGTTTGGATCATATTCTGAAGCTACTTATGGTGGTGCCTTGCCCTGCCCTTGACTGCCCTGTAACACTTGGCCATTACTGGTGTTGACTGGTTGTGGGCAGCAACTGGTAGCCAATGAAGGGTATGCAAATACATGTTCTGTTAAAATGCACAATTTGGACAAGGTGAGCTGTAAATCAAAACTGGGAATAAAAAAATAAAACAGGATTATAATCCAATCCTGAGCATATGCACCTCGAATCGTATTAAAAACACCAATATCCACAGAGCGGCAGCTGAACAGTTTGACATCCTGGGCTCACTGATAAAGTCACAATCTATGTGACACAGTTCATCCAAGGCTAAATTGTCTCCACCTATCTGCCGTGTGTGTGTGTGTGTGTGTGTGTGTGTGTGTGTGTGTGTGTGTGTGTGTGTGTGTGTGTGTGTGTGTGTGTGTGTGTGTGAGTGAGAGAGAGAGAGAGAGAGAGAGAGCGAGCGAGAGAGAGAGAGAGAGAGCTGTCTGTGTGAGTCAGACTGTCTCGCAGCAATATTAATAACACATCATGAATACAACTCACGATCTTCTACCACGTCTTTGGTCTGCTTCCTCTCTCTCTCTCTCTCTCTCTCTCTCTCTCTCTCTCTCTCTCTCTCTCTCTCTCTCTCTCTCTCTCTTGCCTCCTCCACTTCTCTCCCTCTCATTTAATTCCGCACTTTTCTCGCTTTCACTCTTATTCTCTTTCTCTCAGTCTCTCATCCTGTTATTAAAGATTATGAAGTGTATAGGGACTACGGAGCTATGGCAAATATTATTATCTTATTAAATTGTCTCTCTCGCTTTCCTCTCTTTCTCTCTCTCTCTCTCTCTCTCACTCTCTCTCTCTCTCGTCCCCTCTTGTCCCACCGC
>NC_137815.1:49595021-49602521 GCF_963921795.1 Nannobrachium achirus
TGCAAAGCCACACAGGACTTAAGGCAACATTATATATTATTGTAGCTACTTGGATGGCAGTGAAGCTAGTTTAGTACAAGGTCTTTACTATCACCTCATCACTGTAGGGCAGAAACCTTGTATCTCCAAGTTTCAAATGTGTACGTTTTTTTCGTAAAGTAAAGCACAAGGCTAGTGAAAACAGCAGATCTACAAGATCAACGCCTCTCGGTGCGAGGCATTGTGTGCTATTTTCACATGTTAAATCGTTTTTAAAATGATAAATACAAACGAACGGTTTTGGACATACAAGGTTTCCACCCGACAAGGCGACAACAACGATATTATTGTAGTTACTTGGATGGTATTAATACAGTTGGTTTTACCATTGCACCGTACAAGATCTTTACTATCACACACTTACTGATGGTGGGTCTGATCTGTGCATTGCACATTTGGAATATTCCCAGGGGTAATTAAACACTGATCATTTTACACTATAGACAATGGGGTTCCGGAGATTTTTTAGAAATCATATCAAATGGGTTTCCACCATGTCCTCATGCATATCAAACCACCAGGGGGTCGTTGAAATTAAAAAGGTTGAGAATGACTGGCCTAGGGTCTCATGTCCCTTTAAGAGCCTGACAGGTTCCTGATCCATGCAATCCTTCTTTCAACCAACAGGGGTAGTGAGCGGGACACAACAGACTGAGTAATGTTGATTTAGTTGTTTGTTCGCTCATCGAGCTGATAAGGTTGTGTGGCAACGCTGCTGCCTCAAGTAAAGTTGACACGGGCACGGTTTCTCTCCTCTATTTGAAACAAATCAACAGAAAAGATATTGCATGGCGGGGGGATCTGGCCTGCTGCCTGCATGCTGTGCTTTCTGTCTGGCTGTGGACTCAGCTACATGGTGAATAGAGTGAACATGATTGGAAAGACTGGATTGCACAGAGGGCTTGCTATCTTTAAACTCACCCATGCTGCTGCAGTAATGACTGCTCCAGTGCTGGACTGCTGGTGTTTGATGTGAGTTTATGGTGCACGCGTGTGCCATGTACGGTATGCGCAAGGGTGTGTGTGTGTGTGTGTGTGTGTGTGTGTCTAGACACACACACACACACACACACACACACACACACACACACACACACACACACACACACACACACACACACACACTCATACTTATGAGAAGGGCTGGTAGCAGGTGCTCGGAGGCGTGTTGGGAATTTAATCCTATTGTGGAGCAAAGCTCAGGTCACAACCCTGTGTTTTACACTACCCCCAGCCCCCCCTCCACCACCACCACCACCACACACACGCACACACACACACACACACACACACACGCCCGCACACACGCTCGTGCGCACAGGCAGCTTGGCCACAAACCCAATCCCATTGGGCCCCCGAAACAAGAACCTCCCACATGGCCCCCGAACAGTCCCAGTCTAGCCTGTCACCGAGCTGTCACCTGACTAGTAGGAAGTAAATACTTGTGAATGACCTGGGGGGGAGAGAGAGAGAGAGAGAGAGAGAGAGAGAGGAGAGACCAACCCCCCTCATGCCTTGTTAGGGCACTCTCGTCCCTCCCTCTACCCTGGTCCCAGTGTGTGTGTGTGTGTGTGTGTGTGTGTGTGTGTGTGTGGTGAGTGTGTGTGAGTTGTGGTAGTCAGTCAGTGAGTTCCAGTAGCAGCATGCAGGCGGTGTGTCTCTGCCCTCTCCCCTCTCCTCGTTCACTAGGATGAACAACCTGTGCTCGCTTCTTTGCATCAAATACAGGTAGGGTCAGGACAACCCGCACACACACACACTGGAGAGGGACATTCATAAGCAGCAGTGTTTAACACCCACACACACACTCGCGCGAGAGTAGGCAAAGTACTTATATGTTGAAGGTGGGATTTGTTCTACAGAACATAATGCGCATGTTCGTCGGGACGCATGGGGAAGTGTTTTAACACATACACACCCAGGGGCACCGGAGAGAGGTTTTTGATACCTCCAATACACACACACACACACACACACACACACACGCGCACACACACACGCACGAGCGCAAAACAAACATGTAAATACATACGCAGGCTGTTGCTTAACCTTCATTTACAGTGGGTGGGTGGGATTAGTTGTGGTATACTCTTACACAGTTATGGTGCTGGGAGTCATGCTTACCGCATGTGTGTACACACACGCACGCACGCACGCACGCACGCACGCACGCACGCACGCACGCACGCACGCACGCACACACACACACACACACACACACACACACACACACACACACAGTAAGTTTATGATAGTTTTGTTTTATTCCTTTTTATTTTTATTTTGTTATTGTATAAAACAAATTTAAAACATGTTTTCAATTCAGTGAGTTTGCTAGTTTCAAGTACATTTTTTATTGTGTAAAAAGTTCTCATTTTAGTTTTGTTTTATTAGATTCGGAAATGTTGTAGTTTCTGTATTGGTCAGGGGAAATGTTTAATAGGTAGGCTATTGTGTTCACAGTCACACAGTTGACTCATGTACGGTAGTTAGTTTTAGTTTCATTTTTTATTAGTTTCATTAATGGTTTCAGTATTTCTCAGGGAAGAAGTTCAGAATAGGTCAAGGCAGTTGACTCGGACATGTAGACATCCAGGTATCAATACATCTATACACCAACATCTCATTCATACGTTCTATGTGTTGTTATTTTAGTTGTTTAAATACACAATGTAGTTAAATTTTTATTTTATTTTACTGAATTAATTTTCAGTAAAATTATTTTTTACACCTACTAAAAACTAAATTTAGTTTAGATAGACTAGCCCTTACCCATTCAAAGATATGAGCTCCAAAATGATGTGCAGTGTGTGGGTTATGGGATGTGCACTGTGCATACAGTATATGAGGGATGGAAAGTAACTTTAACTGGTGCTTGCATGATAATATGTAGGAGCATCAATGTAAGAAATACCCGTTCCATTTAACGGCTACAGAGATACTGTGTACCGATCTGCATGATTTTTGGACAACATCTGTAACAGGGCCAGAACCCACCCCCCCCCCCCCCCCCGTGTGTGTGTGTGGGTTTGTGTGTGATTGTGCATGGCCTGAACAACAGCGCCCCTCCCTTAACATGTGTGGTCACAAAAGGTATTGTAGGCTAAATAGATATAGATACACCATAAAAATGCGAATATACAGTATATGATTTGTGAAAGTGACAAACGGGCTTCACAGTTATGTTAGGTGTGTTCATCTGCTAATGGTGATGCGATTTCAGATCAATTGCTCCAGCCACTGAGGAGAAACGCTGTTTCAGACAGACAGACAGACAGACACTCACTCAGACAGACAGACAGACACTCACTCAGACATTCGCAAAATTATAGTATAGATAGATATATAGATAGATACCTTTATTATCCCATGGGGGAAAATCAGGCGCCCCGAGGCAGCACAGCAGTTAAGGTTAGGGAAGATTGAAAAAGAAAAAAGTACTGTTGAGTACAGCGAAACAAACAAGGAAGAAGAATCAACAATACAGAGCAGACATAAACGTAAGTAATAAAACCAAAAAATATAAATAATAAATGTTTCGAGAACAGTCAAAGCTACATATTGTTTCACGACATAACACAAATAGTACTTATAGTACTACTTAGCAATGCAGTGCCAAACAAGAAAAAAGGGACCATAATCAAATACAGTGTCCATAACAGTCGCTGTTATGTCACTGTTATGACGGGGGTCATGTCTTGCATCATGACCGCCAATACGATCCTACACACACACACACACACACACACACACACACACACACACACACACACACACACACACACACACACACACACACACACACACACACTCTACTGTCCCTTTAGCTTTTAAGTAGATATCTGATGTGAACAATGCGAGTAGCATTGAGTGAGGCCACTGATATCAAGTATACAGTTCAATCCCTCAGGTAAGAAATGGACCATCGACACAATGCTTGGGCCTAGTTTTATAAAGAAGATGACCCATTTCAGCCAGGCTTTGGTGTTGTTTGCATACGTGTATAATGTGCTCGCATTATACCCGTTAAGACCTGAGGCTGATTCTACAAATTCAGACAGAAATGCATACTAGATACTGCAGTGCAGACCGCCTAACCTGGGAACCCATCGTCAAAGAAAGGGAAAAACAGCACCCTTTCTGTTTTGTTCCTTTTCATTTCTGTCTTGAGAGATTAGGGAACCCCAGAAGAGAAGATTTTGTGTAAAAAGAAAAAAAAAAGAAAATCTAATTTGTAAAAAAAGAATCAAACTCTTTCAAGATTTAAAAAAAATCTGAAATGACTTTAGAAACCAGATCCTAAAACAGTGTTCATGTGACCTTGAGAACGTATCAAAATGGACTCATAAGGATCCATTTCTACGGCATATTTTTCACACTAAAAGATTTAAATGAACTGTCCTCCTCCTGCAGTTTCCCGTAGAACTAGCATACTTTATATTCACTGATTCACAGCATTATGCCCAATTTCATCATTTCAATAGCAATTTACAATTTAGGCTTATTGGCAGACGTGCAAGATCAGATTAAATGGCATGAACCCACGGGAAATAGTCACAAAGAGAACAGGATAGGCTACCAGGTAAACGCCAAACTCTGAGATGTACTGTAGTGGAGTCGAAGTAAAGTAAAAAAATACCTCAAAATTGTATTCACTTACTTTACACCACTGAATAATATTCTTAACATTTGTCAAGCAAAACAAATATAAATTTCTAATATAACTAGCATATTAAAAAATGTAACAAGGACTTCTCCGCAACTTTTCATCATGATTGGTGTTGAATCGTCTTTTTTTCACATTTGAAGTCGGATCGTTTCTTGTTAGTGGATTTCACTTTTTCCCTGGTTAAGGTGAAGCTTCAGTCGTGTCTGCTTTATGAGCAACGCGCCTAGACGGATGATGCCATATTACAAAACCACCCGTCACCGCCATCAATATAAACGAAATGGCAATACCAAGAGAAACACGTCCAATAATAATAATGAAAGCCATGACGGTAAATCCTTTGTGGACAAAGGGATTGTGGCAGGGATCACTATGCTCCACACTGACTAGGTTCTTCATTTCACAAAAGTATTCGTTAACTCTCTTCTCTCTCCGATTGTTAGTGATGTTCCAGTATGCAGGCTTCTGTGACTGTCTATAGTCAGACACTATCCATTTCCCCCCATCATCCCTCCAGATCCAGCGATAGGTGACCAGACCGGAGTCTTTGATGTCCCCTTGACAGATTAGTGTGCACCTGCGATAGTAGGGTGAACACGTTGGTGGCTGTATAGACACCAATGGCTTTGGGACTTTCTTAATCACTTCAACATTGTATGTCCTGCTCTGCAGTCGGCCGTTTACCTCCATAGAATATACTCCACTGTCTTCCATCGTCATATTTTGGATTACCAACTTTCCAGTTTTTATATTCAATTCGGTACGTTCTTTATATGTCCCATAGTAATCCACGTTAGGGCCATAATCATCATCCCATTCTGCCACCATCTTGGGGCCATTTTTCCATAGGATGCCAGTGATGTTTTCATTTACAGAGATAGCATCCGGATGCAATTCAAGGGCTGCTCCCCATGGCAGGTATTTGATCACTTCAACCTTGTATGTCTTGCTCTGCAGTCGACCGTTTACCTCCACAGAATATTCGCCACTGTCTTCTATGGTCACATAGTTGATGGCCAACGTTCCAGTTTCTTTATTCAATTCCGTGCGTTCTTCATATGTTCCATAGTAATCCACATGAGGCCCATAGTTCTCATCCCATTCTGCCACCTTACTGGGGCCATGTCTCCATAGGATGCCTGTGATGTCTTGAGTAACAGATGTGATATCTGGATGCAATTCAAGGCTCCAATCCAGCGGTATGGATTTCACTTCTTGCTGGGCTGGTGCCAGGCTGAGTCCAGCCGCTGCCAGCAGACACAGGCACCACGGAGCCTTCATATTGATGATGACATCTCCTCCCCCAGCTTCACGGCTCACAACCCCTGGAATCCGCTGGAATCTGTGCTAGCCTTTTTAGCTCAGCATGGCTAGTAGTTGCTGGAAGAAGTCTGGACATCCCTGTGGTGGAGAACGAGCACTTTATTCGCATACGAGACATCATACACAGCTGCTCAATGGTCGTTTTACCAGCTTTCTCTAACGTCTCTCTCTTTCTCTCTTCTCCTCTCTGACTGTAACTCATGTTCTCACTACACAGTAATCTGCGCATTACTGTAGTCCGTTAAAGCGTCCCATTCAGCGTAGCGCATTGTGAGCTTGTAGATCTGCTATTTTTGGCACAGGACACTGCTGTACGACTAAGTAGAAATCAGGCATTAGAAGGAGATTAACGTGTTGTGTCTGCTGTCTGCTGCTAACACCTACAGTACCTACAACCCTTCCCACTCTCTAAGATCAGCTAACATGAAGGCGCTTCAACGACTTACTTGACTTAAGCCCTTTTGCTCTTTGGGGAGCATAGGTCATTCATGAATTTCTTGCAGCTGATTCGCTGCTGGACGATATTCTCTGCTTCCTTCTAAGATGTTATTTTTGTCTCCACCAGCCGAAGGCTGAGGGGAGAGTATGTTTTCCCCTCCGTCCGTGTGTCCGTCCGTGCGTGCGTCCGTGCGTCCGTCCGTCCGTCCGTCCGTGCGTCCTCGCAGTTTGTGAGCGCCAAATCTCAGTCACCGTTGGCCCGGTCGCTGCCAAAGTGAGCACACACATTCCCTGGATGCCAATCTAGAACCTCTGCCCTAAATTTTTCAAATGGGCCTTTTCTAGCGCCAACTAGTGGCCGATGTTTGCTAAACACATTTCTGTGCACTACTCTTACAGATTTTGTCCAAAAATCCTACAAATCGGTAGGCAATATCTCGACAGTCATGTGATCGACACGGATCTGTCCGATTTTGCATATTCCATCCTGATTGGCTAAGATTGGCTTCCAAAGTTTGTGGGATTGAGCCGTTTTGAACAAAATGCCTCAAATCACAAACGCAAAGTGCAATTATCATGAAATCGCGCACACACGTTCCCACTAGGCCGAGGAAGAAATGCCACTTAATTTTTTTTTAATCAGCCTCATGGTGGCGCTATAACAGCCCGATTTGTGGTTTTACCTATAACTCCACCGATCAGTTTCAAACTTTGTAAGCGCACTCCCTAGAGGCTAAGGATAAACCTTTGCCCTGCATTCTTCACATCAGCCTTTTATAGCGCCACCTTTGGCCTGACTTATGTAAAACACATTTTTGGATATTACTCCTTGAGATTTTATCCAAAAATCATGCAAATCGGTACACAGTATCTCTATAGTCATGTGATCAAGTCCAATCCGTCTGATATTTCACATTCCATCCTGATTGGCTAATATTAGCTTCCAAAGTTTGCAGGATTGCTCCGTTTTTGAACAAAATGCCTCAAATCATCAACGCAGCTTGCGATTACCGTGACATTTGCCACACATA
>NC_137815.1:49607521-49615021 GCF_963921795.1 Nannobrachium achirus
TGCTGCTGGTGGTAATTGTTCCGACAAGTCCAGGCCCAGAGCTTAACATGACCTCTAATCCTCTTTGAGGTCTCCTGCTGGATTAAAACCTGTATGGGAAGCCAGTTACCAGAGACCACAACAAGCACGCGCGCACACGCACGCACACACGCACACACACACACACACACTCTCACACTCATATACTCACAAACAGAGTGAGAGATGTATCATTCGGGTGATGTTTGCACCGAAAGGGATCTACAGAATGATATCACATCAAGGAAAAAGGTCCTGCACACTGTCTGGAACGTGCAAAAAGGATCCTCTTTATTAAATCGATATTTCGGTCATTATAGACCTTCATCAGGACAGACATCTCTCTTTAATATCGGGGATCCGTTTCTGGACATCTGGACGTCCCTGGTTGTCCTACGCACCTGTCACTAACCTTTTGAGGAGTGCACCGGCCTTCTTTTAAAAAGGTGACGTTTGCACCTTTAGATTAGATTGGTTCTCCGATGAGCTGGTCCGTTCCATGATTTCCAGCCTTCACTGTTTAACAGCTGCCTGCCTGCTGAGTGCACCAACTAAGATGATTTTATCACATTTGCATACTTACACACAGATTTTAGGAGAGAGAGAGAGAGAGAGAGAGAGAGAGAGAGAGAGAGAGACACACACAGAGAGAGAGAGAGAGAGAGAGAGAGAGAGAGAGAGAGAGAGAGAGAGAGACGGAGCGAGGAGGAGATATACATCAGCGTTCATATTTCATGAGGACTAAATAGTGGATGGCTAGGAGAGATGTTTTGGGCTGTTCCTGTCTCAGTGTGATGTGTTAACATCCTCCTCTCTAGAACAGGTCCAGTCATTCAGGCACTGTCAGCTGTTGGAGCTGCTGCCTGCCTGGCGCTTTGTGAACATTTCTGTGAACATTTCTACATAAGTGTTTGCTCGCTGAGCAGATGAAACGTGTCCCTCCCGTCTCGTCTTGTCTCTCTAAAAGAGACGTCGGTCGCTCCCGTGAGGGCTGTTCCATTACCACTGAGTACTCATTGCTCTCATTATACTGTGCTTTATGTACTGCCATTGTAGGAGTAAAACGATGGTGCTTGAAAGTTTGCGAACCCTTTAGAAATGGTCTAGATATTTCTGCATAAATGACCTAAAACGTCAACAGATTTTCACACAATTCCTAAAAGTAGATAAAGACAACCGCTTCAACCCCATGGGGTCCCCCACGGGTCTGTTGGACAACACACAAAGTTTCTTCGATGAAAAAAGCCGATCTACAACTTTACAATGCATTGCAACGCGTCACTGTAAGCTTGTAGATCAGCTATTTTCTGCGATCACAAATAATTGCCTATCTTTGTGCAATGTTTGCCTATTATGACATGCCTAGAATAGAGGAACACATATATGGTTAAAAGATTACACAAATGATCCAACATTATACAGTATCTATGAGTGGCAAAGGTCTACTGGATGTCTCTTTTGAGTAAAACCTTTGCTTTCAGTTACTGGCGGGAGCCTCTTGGGCAGGAATAACTGCAACTTAATATTTCTTGTAACAGTTGATCACTTCTTCATTTTAGCACATTCCTCCGCACAGAATACTTTCAACTCTGGGATGTTGGTGGGTTTACTCACATGCTGCAGATTGCTGCTCACTTCATGCCTTTCCATAACCAATAGATTAAGGTCAGGACTACTTTGACTTGGGCCAATTTTATTCTTCTTTATCCACTTGAATGCTCCCCTGGTGAATTGAGTATCATGTGCAGCCTCAGTGAATACAGCCTCAGGCCAGGCCTAGCTGACTCCTCCCCAAACACTTCCTTAATCAGGGTCATATCATATAACTCACCTGTTTTTCCTGTGCTCACTGTTTTGCCTCACATCCTCTGTCTGTCTGGCGTTGGTGACTTACAGGTATGCAGCAGTTTAAATGATTACTTAAATACTTAACATTCACATGTCAGCTTTTTTAGACAGCATACTTAGTTGGCAGGCTTGTGTTCTATAGCTTTGCTTTTGTTGGGCGCTAATGTCTGGTGGAAGCCTATTGTGGTTCTGCCCACCGTTGTGTTTTGTTTTGTTAAATCAAGTGTTCGTGTCTCATACCAGAGGTGATGAGTAAGGTGGTAACATCAAAGTGTATAATTTTGGTATGTGGTCTGGTGAGCCCTAGTAACTCATGACATGAGTCATGATCTCTCTTATACTGTAGGTCCACCCGCCACTGTTTGACTTATTGTTTTGTTTCTTTGACTGTAGCCTGTACTGACTGTAGGCTATTGGCTCTGTGAATAACGGTGTCCTAAGTTATTTGATTTTAGATCTTAGAACGTCCTATTACTGTTGCTAGATCTCACGAAAGTGAGCGGCTGGGACAGAGAAAGGTTGGTAACAAAGTAGACGATTCTACTCCTGATTTGTGTTTCTGAAAGGGGCATTTTAGTGTCAGAATGTTGATAATTGTCAAGAATTGGTCCAACATTAAGTTCTGTGACCATGGGGCATTGTTGTTGTTGTTGTTGTTGTCAGAAGCTGTGTTCACATTCCCATTGGAATTAATAGACTCACCACTTAGTTCTCTGGTCTCCTGTACTTACAGTATGCCACGCATTATGGGAAGTAAAAGTGAGATGGGCTGTGTTGCTTTTCTATTGTTTGTCTTGGACTGCGTGTCCCAGTTTTTAGAAGGTTCATTTTCCCATGGCTTCGTTTGATTGTCCCTGCAGCAGCTTTGAACTGGAAACACATGTGAATGTGTAATGCAGTTCCAATTCAAACCTGCAAGCTGAGCCAATCGTCTGGCTCCCAAGCTATATACTGTAGAAAAATGAACTGGTCAAATGTGTATGCTGCTGAAAACTAGCACTACAGTTATTCACAATTGTCACAATTGTCAAAACATGAGTTTATTTGTGTGTTTGAAAACACCTGTCTCTAATCCTAGAGGTTCACATATTTTTGCAGGTATGTAATCTTGGATCATTTTATCTTGGATCATTTTTCCTCAATAAATAAATGACCCAAGTATACTTTTTGTCTCATTTGTATAACTGGGTTCTCTTTATCTACTTTTAAGACTTGTGTGAAAATCTGATGGTTTATGTCATATGCACACAGACAATAGAAAAGGGTTAACAAACTTTCAAGCACTACTTTGAAGGCTGGTTGAGTTTTAATAATTTGTACAAGTGTGTCTCAATTGTAGTTACTGAAGGAGGGGTAGGAAATGGAATCGATAACCGCGAACCTTCCTATTCCCAGACAATTAACTCTACCTCCTGAGCCATGCAGTAGTCACTAGTTTGAGTGTGATGATGTTAATGTTTATTGGCAGCACAATTTAGGTTTAACTCACAGTAACGGAATTTGTTCTGCTGGAGACGGTGACCAGGTAAAAGTCCTTTTCGTTCACTTAATAATAGTTTATTACTTTATTATAGGCTACTTATCACTTATTTACAGTGCTGCTGCTGCTACCCTTATGTCAAATAATACTGTGTGCGTGCGTGTGGTTCTTGATAATATCTTTGCCAGTGAGCACAAATCATACTCACTAGGCCTACTCTTAATTGTCATAAAATACTGAAAATGTAAATCATAAAAACAAAATGTTCGTAGAAATTGCATTAAAATTATTTTTTGAGAATTCAGTCAATTGTACTCAGAGAATGCAAGTGTCCAATAACGACTGCTTTGTTATCTGCCGACTGTTGGATGAGAGTGGAAACTGTACTTTTACAAGCACGTGGCAATTCATGAGTTATTTGTGTGTGTCACGTATAAAGCTATGTTTAGATGTCCAAACAGTTCTCTGAGACGTTATAGATATCCATAAACGAATACACCTGTCTGTCCAACCCCATCACCTCCTCCTCCTGTACCGTAGCATTGAGACAGTTCTTCATTATGTTTACAATCACCAATAAGCACAGACTCTTAAATATACGGTACTGTAACTAATTTAGCCAGCAAACTCCCACCACGGTAACTTATCTGATTGTGTTCCCCACAACCCTCCTCATCCCTGACCCACAAAGCACTCACAATTATACGTGACTGTGGGAATTGCATTTCCTCCTCGAGGGCAAATAAACTATCTATCCTGTCCTCAGAGCTCAGGTTATGCTGGAATGAGCCCCATGTGTATCAGTATTAAGTTAATACTGTTAATACTATTAACACATATAGGCCACTGTAGTAAACCGTATACTATGTTTTCAATCATACATCTTTGCCAAAATAGCAGATCTACAAGCTACAAAGCATTGCAAAGCAACATGCTGTGAGCTTCTATCTGGTAGTTTTGCCTAATGTTTACTCCAGAGTAGGGATGCTGGGTAAGGGGTTCAAGTGGTTAATAAAGCAAGAGCTGCTGTTACCATTGAAGGGACAAAATATCTCTCTGCCATTTTTAGTCGACAGCGGCCTCTAGAGGCAAAGTTTCATTGCGTTGTCAGTTTTTATTCTGCGCCTACGCATCAGTGATTGAAAATGCTCTAATGTGCATGCCATGTCGCTAGGTGGTGGTGACGCACTGCTAGATATACCAGTAACGCACGTCGTTACTTCCTTGTTTACATTCACCATTGCAGCGTGGCTCGGCTTTAGTCTGCACCGTGAGCAGACGTGAGCCATGACATCACACGTTTTGTCATTTTCCTCCGTTTTTCCTGTTCACATGAAGACGCCAGGTGGAGCATCTTCAAAGAAATCCACTCTGGAAGGTGGTCTCACTTTGTTGCGTTTGCAACCCCCGAAAATGCTGTTGTCGTCTAAACAGACGGCATATCTGACATTTTATTTTGCCAGTTTCTATAGAAAACGTCTAAACAGTGCTTCAGTGCTTCTGTTTCTGATGACAATCTCACTCGTGGACCACATACGTCACATGACAGATGACATTTTCTCCTAGCTATCACAATCACAGACACGTTTCTTCTTGATATTATCGAGAAATGAGATGCGCAGCCTTGGTGTTCCCTGCAGATATTTTCCATGTTGTGAAAAGAAATGTCAAGCCATCTATATTATCACAGATGACATTATTCATGTAATTGTTGGTGGTGACATGTGTCATTTGACTCAAATTTCAATTTGAGCAATCCTGCCAGGATCTGTACATGGGGATGTCGTGGCACCCTAGCAATGATGTTTAATTTATAGTATTCTCACACAACATGGTGCAATGCCACAACTCATTGGCCATGGTTGTCATTTAATAATCACCTGCTTTTTTATTACAATCACCTCTTGCCACCAAGATAGCAGCGATTCCATTGGTTTCAGGCTTTTCACACAGAGGTTCAATTGCTATACTTGCTACAGGGGGCAACCCAGCTTAAGAACCAATGGTTGTTTTTCATTTAGCCAAACCAAGGTATTTTTCCAGATTTAATATCATAATTATTCTAACATAATTAATTAATTAATTAATAATTACTCTTTTGACTTTTTTTTTACCAGATGATTAGAAGGCCAGTGGGATTTTTTTTTTTTTTTTTGAAGAGGGTCAATCCTTCAGTAGTACCGGCCAGAGCAAAGAGACATGATTGGCCCATTGGCTTGTCTATCATCTGAATACCGGCCTAGTAACCCAATCACAGGCTAGGAGTCCCACCCAAAAATATAACAACGCGTCGCTGCCTCAACGCGTTGTGGGTGTGTAGATCTTCTATGTTCGGTTCGCACTGGTTTGCGGTGGGCCAGGCCAAGATGCCGGGCCGAAATGTATGTCCCAGTCCAGCCCAGCTGCCGTCATGGATACCAAAGCATTAGTCAAACTTTGCACATTGTCAGCTGAAGCTTGCTGACCTACTTGTATCAGGAACAGCAGCTCGCAATATTCGTGAATCTCAGGGCCGACAGGGTATCTTTGCTAGCACGTATCCTGCTGAGTATTTACCGCCCTCAAACCAGAGAACAGCACAGCCCTCATCAATAGGGCTGTCACGATATGACATTTTATATGACGATTAATTGTCACTCAAATAATTGCGATTAACGATTTAATTGTGTTTTTGTCGTTGATAATTACATTTCTGTTCAGCTTTTAGGCTTTGAAGTTGCACATGGCAGATATGACACATAACCTAAATATACAAAGAACTGACTGACATATTTGACAACTTTCTACTTAAAAAATAACATTGGTAGTGGAAATAGCCGATCTACAAGCTCACAGCGCGTCGCGACGCGTTGTCTGCTATTTCCACTATTTCTGAAAATGTTTATCAATGTATGAACATTTTTCAACATTCACGATTATGACCATTATGACCAAATATTTGCGATTATGTCAAACAATTACGATTAGAGGATTATGTAATAACTGTGACAGCCCTACTCATCAACACCCATTTATTTACTTTATCCTTATTTACCCAGGGCAGACTGCTCTATTGCAGCTACGCCCTCCCCAACACTCCTCCAATTACACATACAGCACTACAGTACACATCTGGGAGCTGTTCATTACTGCTACGTTCTATAATGGCCCGAGCGGACAACGGTAGTTGCTGGAAGGGGGGAGAGTTAAGTACCTTGCTCAAGAGTAACATTGCTGTTAGATTGATATTGGCCTGACTGTGTTTCCCTCTGCCTCTACACAGATGACATGGAGGCAATCCCAGTCAAGCAGTTCATCAAACACATCTCTGAACTGTACTCCAACAACCAGCATGGCTTCTCAGACGATTTTGAGGTAAGTGGCTCCGTTTAACCTCAGTATGGCTGCTTTTGGTATCATCGGCTTCTGAATGCATTAGATTTGGTACTTTACTATCCGAGCCGGCTGTTATTTATAATCTGGCTGTTATATTAACTATCCAGCCTCATCAAGTTGATGGATAATGTCCTCACAAAAGCAGAACAGGATGACAGCTTGGTGGTACTTTTGAAGAGAGAGAGAGAGTGTGTGTGTGTGTGTGTGTGTGTGTGTGTGTGTGTGTGTGCGTGTGTGCGTGTGTGCGTGCGTGCGTGCGTGCGTGCGTGCGTGCTGCTCTAATGGCCATGCCAGATGGTGCTGTAGAGATCTTTTGACTCATTTCTGTGCACATTTCTTATGATCGTGCAGTGAGGAAACCCATAGTACATGGCCACATGGTACCTGTACAAGCACACACTGTTTCTGTCAGATGCAGAGGGGCCAGGTCAAACCCATAGTAGGCCTACATACGTGGCCACATGTTCAAGCACACACTATTTTATAAAATGCTGAGGGCTAGGTTACTGAACATGGCTACATGAATGAATTAATGGATTCAGTGGTGTAAAGTAACCAAGTACATTTACTTAAGTACTGTACTTAAAGGAGTAGTTCACCACTTTTCAACCTGTCTTCATATAATAGGTCCTCACTAATGTTCATGATAAAATATCACAATTTTTTTCTACTCAGTCCAAGTCTCCTAGGAGAGCTGTGGGAAGTTCAGAATCCATCGTCTTGTGACATCATCATTTTCCAAAAAAAATAAATTGTATCAATATTTTTGAAAAAAATAT
>NC_137815.1:49620021-49622521 GCF_963921795.1 Nannobrachium achirus
TGGGTGATGTTAGTGAGAACAGATATCTCCTTCAGCCATTACTCAGTAAGCTCAGAAGTACAGTAATAATTACCTCTGACCAAGGTAGATGCTCATTGGCCGACTGTGGCAGTGGTTGTACAGCAGTGGAACCTTGCAACCTTTTCAGACTGTGATCCTCAAAATAATCGTGTGTGTGTGTGTGTGTGTGTGTGTGTGTGTGTGTGTGTGTGTGTGTGTGTGTGTGTGTGTGTGTGTGTGTGTGTGTGTGTGTGTGTGTGTGTGTGTGTGTGTGTGTGTGTGTGTGTCCTTAGGAGGTGCAGCGGTGCACGGCGGACATGAAGATCACGTCAGAACACTCAAACCACCCTGACAACAAGCACAAGAACAGATACATCAACATAGTGGCCTGTGAGTACTCCAGCCCTCGACACACTGCGAAGTCCACATTAAATATAGTTCACACACACTTCAATGTGTAAAGCACAGAGTGGCACGCTAACTTGTTGGCCCGGCTGCTCGCCAGTTGAGTCGGAAGCTTAATTTACTCTTTGGCAACAGAGCTTTATGTGACGTGATGCTGGACAGAAATAACGTATATTTATGGCATGCGCGCGTGTGTGTGTGTTTGCACAAAGAGCTAATCTTGCAAACTGATAAGGACCGAAATTCTGCCAGTAGGCAGAGGAAGTACAGTAATTGCCGTAATTACTTTCCACATAATGTTTTATATATTTCTTTTTATATTTAACTTTTATCCACACGGAAGCCACACAGTTATTATCTTGTTAACTGAAGGAAAAAAGGCGTTGATGCATAGCATGTTCCCCAAGCAGAAAGCAGGCTTGAGGGTCATGTCAGTAGTATGACAAAGGCCAAGTTGCCATGCAAGTGGCATGGATTCAGGCAGACTCTGGCAGGAGAGGCATGTGCAGCAAACAAGCACTGTATACAGTAGCTATGGGGTTAAGCTTAGCAAAACCTGAAGGAACATCAATTAGCATATTGCCTGTCACAAGGAAATGAGAATGCACAGCATCCTGGAAGAGATATGTGTGATTCCATACTGGGGAGAAAATCCATTACAGATGTGTAACACATGGATCTTCTATAGAATATACAAAACATTTTTTGTTAAAAAAAATGTTTGGACATTTTCAGCCCCTCACACATAAGGTTATTATTTGTGTATTTGTCTGTCTGTTACCAACACTTCACTGCCAGTGGGATTACCATTGTGTGTGTGTGTGTGTGTGTGTGTGTGTGTGTGTGTGTGTGTGTGTGTGTGTGTGTGTGTGTGTGTGTGTGTGTGTGTGTGTGTGTGTGTGTGTGTGTGTGTGTGTGTGTGCGTGTGTGTGTGTGTCCACCAGATGACCACAGCAGAGTGAAGCTTCGTCCCCTCGCTGGGAAGGACTCCAAACATACAGACTACATTAACGCCAACTATGTGGATGTGAGTTGACCCTTCGGAAGATGTTACTTCTATTGTTACTGTCTGTGTTTGTGCTACGAGACGTTAGTGCGAAAAACGTCTGGTGAGAATCAATGGAGTTGATTGGCCAACTCCAGGACCAATCAGTGAACTATGAGGAGTGGTAGGTGGTTCTCAAAGTGGGGTCCAGGGACCCTCAGGGTTCCCTGAGGTTCCGAAATGGATCCTTACAGGTCCATTTGGTTCCATTTACAATCTCAAGAGTTTGGAGAACCACTGGTTTTTGATGATGAGCAATTTCAGTGTTTTGAAAACTACGACCATGGCTGTTCTTGTTCAAGGCTGATAGTCTACCCCTCTGTATGCCTATGTTTGTATTCCATTTATTTCTGTGCATGTAAAAATATCACTAACTCTCTCTCTCTCTCTCTCTCTCTCTCTCTCTCTCTCTCTCTCTCTCTCTCTCTCTCTCTCTCCCTTAAAATTTTCAGGGTTATAATAAGCCCAAGGCTTATATCGCCGCCCAAGGTCCTCTCAAATCCACCTTTGAAGACTTCTGGCGGATGGTGTGGGAGCAGAACACTGGCATTATTGTTATGATAACTAACCTAGTGGAGAAAGGCAGAGTATGTACACACACATGCGCGCGCACACACACACACACACACACACACACACACACACACACACACACACACACACACACACACACACACACACACACACACACACACACACACACACGCGCCTACACACACAGAAGTACACAAAACTTCACACAGTGTCAAACATTAACTAATCACAGGCGTGTTGTAACATAACGCAGCAGTGCACTGATCTGGCTGTGTGTGTGTGTGTGTGTGTGTGTGTGTGTGTGTGTGTGTGTGTGTGTGTGTGTGTGTGTGTGTGTGTGTGTGTGTGTGTGTGTGTGTGTGTGTGTGTGTGTGTGTGTGTGTGTGTGTGTGTGTGTGTGTGTGTGCGTGTGTCACCTGCAGAGAAAATGTGATCAGTACTGGCCCACAGAGAACAGTGAGGAATACGGCAACATTGTGGTCACACTGAGAAGCACCAAAGTGCACGCCTGCTACA